>NC_084604.1:4459891-4489891 GCF_033807715.1 Cololabis saira | reverse complement strand
CACATGTGTACAGGAGCAGAGCTGTGCACTAACAAACTTATTTTATCAGGAATTAATATATTTCATCCAGCAAACTGACATTTTTGCTGATTTGACTGCCGTTTTTACCTGAACTGCTCACGTGAAACAAGTATCTGATGGGTGAGGAGCTGGATGGTCCCAACGATTTTATTTGCTACATTTATCCAACGCAAAATAATTAAAAACCGTGCTTATTAATCAAAAAACACAGTTTAAACATCATGACCAAATCCGCTCCGCCTGAATTATGGTTCCGAGTTAAATAGACGGCGTAGCCGACGGCGTAAGGTTCGCAGCGACGTGCACCGTACGTGCGCGTCGCTGCGAACCTTACGCCATCGGCTCAGCGTTGGTGTGACGCGGAACCATAAATCAGCCTAGGCTGAATTATGGTGAACCATAAATCAGCCTAGGCTGATTTATGGTTCACCAGGAGCAAGGGCTCGCTGGCGGTTGATGTTGATCCTCGGACCAAACTTGTTAAGGAGCATCAAACTCACTCTTATCTACGCGGAAATAACGCTAAAATATAAAGAAAGCTTCCCATAGTGTGATCCATGGTGAAATAGGAAACTGAAGATGTGTACGCTATATAAATACATATGTAGAATATATGCACTTTGTTCCCTCCAGTTCTGCAGCGCAGCTTGAAAGCCCTTCAGCAGCTGTCTAACATCCATGTTCCTGGGAGAACAGACGGATGGCTGATATGTTGGCTAAATCCATTTCTGTGCCTACATCTAGTTTGTGCTTCCATTCCTTCATGCAGTGCAGTCACACCTTCTCTGTCTCCTTCTGTCCTCCAGGATATGGAAACATCGCTCCGAGCACCGAGGGAGGGAAGATTTTCTGCATTCTGTATGCAATTTTTGGCATCCCGCTGTTTGGCTTCCTTCTGGCAGGGGTTGGGGACCAGCTCGGTACCATATTTGTGAAATGCATTGCCAAGGTGGAGAAAATGTTTCGGGTGCGTAACACACTCCATCATTATACTTTAGTCTGTCATGAAATGTTAAAAGAAATATGATAAAGGAGGCTCTAATAATGCCAAAAGACTTTGGTTTAGAAACCTCAGATCTACAGAATATGATGCAAAATCATTGCAAACGAAAGAAATCACAATTCAAGTTAATGTGGGGTTTAAATTTTGCAGATGATGGACTTGATTTCAAGTGTGACACAGCAGCTTAATTTCTTAGAAAGATAGTTTGAATTGTTCCCTTCTTCGCAATGAAGCAGAAGAACTTTGGCTTGTTTCCAGACGTAGTTTTGCATATGAGCTTGACTTTAGAGAACAAGTCCTGTCCGTTGCAGTTGTTGTATAATTCAGTTCTGTGCTGCTTTAGAAACAAACATGGACCACACACATTCCACCATGAGATCTACATTTTCTTATCTCTAATGGGCTGAAAAATGGGAGCCCTCTGGGACTGTCCCTGGGCCCCTTGTTTGTTGCATGTGAATCTCTCTCAGAGGTTCTGCTCAGGTACATGTGTGATGAATGGACAAGGGCCCAGGTGTCTTACCTGGGTCCCATCCGAGCCACATAGGAGAATCCACCTGGCCAGTTCATGTGGGACCAATATAGGTGCAGATTTGCGAGACCCGGTGGGACCCGATCCCAATGCAGCCCTCTAGTGCAGTGGACATCTCACATTGGACCACAAACATCAATATGTTTAACATCAATACATTTTTTGGTTCCATTCCATGAAATAAAGAAGAACTCATGACTTCACACTGACAAAAGTAATAATAAATAATAATATATTGAAAATTGACAAGAAAAAAAAGCTACAACTAATTCAATTCACATCAGCTTTATTGAACACCAAATCACGACAAATGTCACTTCAAGGCCCTTCAACAACACATCTCAACTCGTTACAAATTAGGCTAATTAATACTATAATAATTACAGCTACACCAAGGAAAGCAACAGATTGCATCTAAACTTCTCCTGGATCCAATCCTGATCCAGCACCAGGCGACTGTGGAAAGGAAAACCTCTCTGTGGCAGGGTGGAGGATTGGCCGTTGTTTACGGGGGAGCAGCACACAGGTGGCGCGGGCCTGGTCCAGCTGATTGGGCACACCTGTGCCCAATCAATCTCTCCACCCTGCCTGGGTATTTAAAGAGCGGCTGCACACCGGCAAAGCTCAGAGGGATGACACAGAGCTGCCGAGTGTACTGATACACGTCTGTGTCTTGGTGAAATAAAAAATCAAAGAATTTCTCCACGAAACCCCGTGTCCTCTTTCCTGTCAGTTGACCCCGGGTAGCACGAGTAGGCTACACTCTCCTTTAACAGGAAGTAACCTCTGACAGAACAAGACTCAGGAAAGACCAGGTTGAGAGGACAAGAACAACACATCAGGAAAACATGCGTAGTAGGTTAACTGATGATTCTAAATTGCCCGTAGGTGTGAGTGTGTCTTGTTGTTTGTATCTATGTGGCCCTGTGATGGACTGATGACCTGTCAAGGGTGTAACTCCTGCCTCTCGCCTGAATTAGCTGGGATAGACTCCAGCAGACCCCCGTGACCCTGCAAAGGATAAATCGGGTATAGATGATGGATGGATGGATGGATGGATGATGAAGAAAAGATACAATATGATCTCTGCTGCTGGTTCTGTCATCCATCCTAATCTCACAAATCACAATTCGGAACTGGTCTGGACAAATGATTTGGTTCCCTGAGGAAAGATGTAAAATAATGGGACCATAGCCGGCAGGCTAACAGCCGACAGCTGCCGCTAACGAGGTGCAGAAATTACATTTGAAAGCGGAGGAAGTTCTGTTGCAGCATGGAAATGC
This sequence comes from Cololabis saira, assembly GCF_033807715.1. Lineage (NCBI taxonomy): Eukaryota > Metazoa > Chordata > Actinopteri > Beloniformes > Belonidae > Cololabis > Cololabis saira. Next base: position 4,487,052 of record NC_084604.1, on the reverse strand, counting down.
TGAAGGAGCCTGGAGCTATGATGGCTCCTCCCAACGTCAGTCCGGCCGTGACGCCTGTAGGACTGGATGACTAAACTGCATCTAACCCTGCTAGCAGCCGCTAGCAGCCGCCCGAGTCAGCGTGCAGCCCAGTTAGTGTTGCCAACTCCCTGAAAAATAAATAAGGGCCACCTCATCGGCAGGGCCGGCCAACCCGATGGCCTTCACCCTTCCTGGCATGGTGAATTTTTTCAGCCCCTTTTTTGGTGGATGAAACGATTTTTTAACTGTTTGACTCGAACCTGAATTGAATTAGATGCATATTTTTGAATGCCATGAACACATGGAAAACACATTATTATCCAGCAATTCACTTTAATACAAAATAACAAAATGAACTGAATAAAATACGTATCTTTCTTAAACAGAAACCTGTCCTGCTTGACTTAAAATTGTATATAAATTAATATAAAACAATAGAAAGAAAGCAGAACATCCATTCTGTAATAGTGCATATTTTGCGCCCCTGGTCATATTTCAAAAAAGGGGGGGGAGTAGTGTTGTCCCGATCGTCGGCGGACGGCGTCAGCCGGAAGTGACAAAGTAAGCCAAACTAACATGGTTTACATATCGCGTTTTGTTAATTAATAAAAGTTTAAGACGCTTGGTAGCCTTTTCAGTTGGTTAATGATTCATTGGACAGAGTTTGTACATGTTAATCTCTGTTGGAGATGTTTTTTACTTCAGATTTTTTGCCAGTGTTGCACAGTGATAATGTTTGTCACATTATTTGTTATTAACCTCCGTTTATAGAGGACTTGTTTACATCATTAGGCTTCTAGGATTGACCTGAAATGTTTTTCATTTGAATCTCTAAATGAGAACTTGGCATTTCAGATTGAACTTCTAAGCCTCTTATAATTTCATGCAATTGTTTTGTTTTGCTGATAAAATGCACAGATGTGTCATAAATAAAGGAGCTTATGGTTAATATTTTGGTTGCTTATTTATAACATCAAACTGGCTACTATGGACTGAAATGCTTGTGCTCAATGCTTAATATAATATTCAAATAAGGAAATATTGGTGGAAAGTGGTGCTTTGTCATTATGGTTTTTTTATTAAAAGTAGGTCAATATCAACTTCATTAAGTTTGCACAATGCATGGTTTACAATGACTAAATCTGGAGACAATTAATACATAATTCATTTGTAAACTAGACAGATATATTCTCCTGCTCATTCCTGTGCACAAATGTATTATATATATACATAAATCTTTGTCTTTGAGTGCAAAATACATTTTGAAAACCCCCAAATTTTCCGCCTGCGCGCTTTGTGCGCACACGCAGTGCGGCCCTCTCCATGCAGTCTTTTTGCAGATGTGGCCCCCTGCCTAATCTAGTTGAATACCCCTGTTCAACATCCTATGGTCCATATGCAATGAGTACCCTGCTGGGATGGGTTCTTGTTGAAATAAATCAGTAATTGTGAACATAATTTGTGCATCATGTTTGGAGCTTATGCTGCACAATCAGTATAATCACTGAATAATGTACAATTATCTCTAAATGGTTCATTCAGGGTTTTGGCAGCGTGGCTAGAAAGATGCTTCAGAGTCCCCCAGACAGGCTCCATTTGCGATCTAAATACACACAGATGCCATAAAAATGGGGATTAATTTGACGAGCGTGGGTTTGTTTGTTCTCAGAAGAAACATAACCAGATCAGTCAGACGAACATCCGCGTGGCCTCCACCCTCCTCTTCATCTTGGTTGGCTGCATCCTGTTCGTCACCATCCCAGCCGTGATCTTCAAACACATCGAGGGCTGGACGGGGCTGGACTCCACGTATTTTGTCGTCATTACCCTGACAACAGTTGGAATAGGTGATTATGTGGCAGGTGAGATCTTCATCTTGACTCACACTTGTCGTCTGTTGTGACCCTTATGTCACATTCTTTCATGAAGGGAAATTCAGTGTTTTCAGTTTTTGTGGTTAATTTATTTGCAAAACATCCCTTTACAAAAAAGAAATCTTGGAGCAAATGCAAGGAAAATAATAACTAATCCGCTTATAGTCTGGTTATATTCTGGAGTTGTAAAAAAAAATCAGGGGGGATGGTGGATTTGATCATATGGGGACAGATCATTTGTGCTGATTACAAATAATATAATATATTACAAATAATAGCAGTGACCAAAACACCTGCAGAAATACTGCAGGAATGACATAGCAGCAGTTAAATGCAGCCTTCTGTAAGCTTTAAATATCCACTGGGCTTACATCAAATACATCAAAACACAACAATAAAAACACTTTTCTGAACTTATCAATAGGACTCTGTCCTTCACAGGATAAGTAAAATGGATCACTGGAAAAACTCACAATCTTAACAAGAATATTTGTCTTATTTCTAGTTAAAATGTCTCATTTTAGTAAAAACATCTCATTACACTTAAAACAAGACTCATCACTGGAAAAAACAACAATTTTTCACCTGTTTCAAGTGATTTTCACTTGAAATAAGTAGAAAAATCTGCCAGTGGAACAAGATTTTTTTGCTTGTAATGAGAAGATAAATCTTGTTCCACTGGCAGATTTTCCTACTTATTTCAAGTGAAAATTTACCTTAAACGGGTGAAAATGGTCAAATTAGTTATTTTTCTGGTGTTATTTTTCTGGTGATGACTCTAAATGTTGAAATATCAGTAAAACCACATTCATTGATGAAATGACATATGGGATGGAAAGGGGGGATGGCAGTTTTACAGGGGGGATGATTTTGACCCTTTTTATTTCAGGGGGGATCTCATCCCCCCTCATCCCCCCTCAACTCCAGTACTGGTTATATTGTATTTAAATCCAATTTGCTTTGCTCCACAACTGATTCAGTCCAGTCCACAGGAGCTCACCAACAGTGGGAGTGGGAGAAGGCTGCTGCTCCAAAACCACTATAAAAATGCCAGATTACAGTTTTTAGCTGCACATGGGTCAAAGATCTTTTTTTTTTAACTAAGTTTTTATTTCAGTATCAGTAACTTATACATTCCTTTACATACACATTGTCTACCGTTTTGCATTTATTCCGTCTGTACCCACAGACTAGTTTGCACCATTTAATTAGCAAAGCAATAAAGATAAGAGCGAGACACAGTAGGAGAGGAAAATAATAATAAATAAATAAATAAATAAAGTACATAAAAATAATAAATATGAAAAAATAAATAAAAAGGGGGCGGGGTGGGGGAGGGTGTGTGTGGATGAGTGTGTCTTATGTATTACTCAGAATGTGTAGGAGAGTATTCATTGCGTTAACAGAGCCACGGCAGGGCTATATGGAGGATTTTTAGTGCCAAAATTAAATAAATAAATGAATAAATAAATACATCCCTAATTAATTAATTAAATGTTTCATTAATTAATTAAAATGGGAATTAAATATATAATTAATTAATTAAATGTATCATTAATGAATTAAATGTGTCATTAAATAATTAAAATGGGAATTCAATATATAATTCATTAATTGTGTCATTCATTCATTAAAATTGGAATGAAATATGTCATTAATTAATTAAAATACAATTCATTTTAAGTAAAAATTTTTTTTTTAATTATTTCAGTATTTAATTAATTAATGACACATTTAATTAATGTGTTTAATTCGTGTTGCATGTGAATCATGAAATGTCAAACTGTCAGTTTCACTTGTCAAACTCAGTGGGCGGGACTAACATGAATCTAGTGGAATCCACTGCTTTGGTCTGCTTAAATACTGAAATAAATACTGAAATAATTAAATGTATTTTTTTACTTAAAATTAGTTGTATTTTAATTAATTAATGAAATATTTAATTCCAATTTTAATTAATTAATGACAATTTAACTAATGAATGATATATTTCATTCCCATTTTAATTAATTAATGATGTATTTATTTATTTAATTCTGGCACTAAAAATCCTCCATAGGGCTCCACCTTTTAAGAAAAACACTTTTCTGAAGTCTAAGAGAGTATGTTATCTGTTCCATCTGAAAGATTTCCCAGACTTTTTCAGTCCACATGTTGTATGTTCAGGAGTCAGATTTTAACCACTTAATAGTGATGCACTTAATTGCTGCTGTCAGTAATATCTGTAAGAGATAATTTTTACCTCTACTCTCAATTCCTTCCGGTATCACACCTAGTATCGCCACTGTCGGATCTCTTATGAAATCTTGATTAAAAGCTACTGAAAGGGCCTCACCAGGGCCACATCTTCCCAATATGTATTTAATTTTGAGCATGTCCAGAATATGTGAGTATGGTTGCCTATCTGCAGGCCACAGTTTCTCCAGCATTTATTAGAGTGTCGGACCCATTTTGGCCACTATTTCTGGTGTCCAAAAGAACCTTGTGATTACTTTCCATTTGTATTCCCCTCCAGTTATTTGAATTGGTGACTAAGTGTGCTTCTGTGCATATTTCCTCCCATATGTCCTGTGATATATCCGTATTCATTTCAATTTCCCATCTTTCTTTTATCCTTAATGTATTGTTTAAATCCATGCCTAAGAACGCTTCATAGAAAAGTCCAATCACTTTCCGTGATTGATCCATTAGCTCAGGAGTCGACAACCCGCGGCTCTAGAGCCGCATGAGGCTCTTTAGCGCCGCCCTGGTGGCTCCTGGAGCTTTTTCAAAAATGTTTAACCTTTTTTTTCCCTTTTTTCTTCTTTTTATCCTTTTTTTTCCCTCTTTTTTTCCCTTTTTTTCTTCTTTTTTTCTCTTTTTTTCCTTTTTCTTCTTTTTTTTCTCCTTTTTTTCTCTTTTTTCTTCCTTTTTCTTTTCCTTTTCAATCTCAACATTTAGACTTTTTTCTCAAAATTTTGACTTTTTTCATTAAATTTTGTTTATTTCCTCGACATTTAGACTTTTTTCTCAACATTTAGACTTTTTTCTCGAGATTGTACTTCAACATTAAGCTCGACATTTTGACTTTTTTCTCGAAATTTTGACTTTCTTCTCGACATTTCGACTTTTTTCATGAAATTTTGTCTATTTCCTCGACATTTCGACTTTTTTCTCGAAATTTCAACTTGTTTTTTTCAAAGTGCATAATGAAAAAATAAATCTCCCCCAGTTCTAACTAATATAGAAACATGCAGCATGTGTTGTCTTCATTCTAAGGCTGATACAAGACTTTTCATTTTTTGCGGTTCCAGACATATTTGTTTTTTGTGTTTTTGTTCCAATATGGCTCTAAAACATTTTGGGTTGCTGACCCCTGCATTAGCTGATCCATTACTTTATTTCCGTTTCCTGTTTGAATTCTTATCAAGAGCAGTTCAAATGGAGTAGGCTCCAAGACTTTGTCCCAATCTTTATGTCTCGTTAAAAAGTTCCTTAATTGTAAATATCTGTAGAAGTCTGTGTTGGGGAGCATAAATTCCTCTTTTAACTGTTCAAATGATTTAAGGCTACTATTCTTATGAAGTTGGTGTAGATTCGTGAGGCCATGTTCAGACCACTTTCTAAATACTACATCCACAAAGATCATTTTTGAGATATGTCCTGTTGTCTGATGGGAATTAAATGAAACTATTTCATCATTATTATTATGTTTGGAGAAAAATGTAAACTTGCAGTTCTGAGAACAGCATGTGTGAAGCATGGGGGTGGCAGTATCATGTTGTGAGGTTGCTTAGCTGCAGGACAGACAAGTGCACTCATTATAAGCCCAGGACACACCAACCCGACGTTGCCCGCTGTCGGCCGACTGCTGTGTCGCCTCGCGTCGCCTGTGTCGCGCTGGGTCGGGCTCAAAAAGAAGCTCTAGACACACCGCAAATATGACACCCGACGGCGAACTAGCACGTACGTTCTGCGCATGCGTGAGAGGTAATTCCCCTCCATACCAGCAGGCAGCGGTAGTCTGTATTCAGGGGCTCAAGGAGGGGGACAACCACCTGCATCTCTGTGGAGAATTACCGCTGGCTGAAATAAATCATTTAGGAAGATAAATGTTGGTTTAATAGATGAAATCTAACAGTTGTAGCTACGCCTGTTAAGAAATTTTCTCCGAAACTTTCGGGATTTTCTGCCTGCCGGCTCGGGAGCTGATTTATGGATCCGCGTTAAATCAACACAGAGCCTACGGCGTAGGGTATGGCGTACGGCGTAGGGTACGGCGTACGGCGCGCGTCGCCATGTAACCTACACCGTAGGCTCTGCGTTGGTGTAAAGAATCATAAATCAGCCTTTATTCTGGCGACGTTTGAAAAAGACTTTGCAACAACGGGCAAGCGAGTGATTATATACATTCACTGAGTGAATATTATGAAAGTAAAATATACTGTATATTTCTCGCTAGAAATGTAATCAAAACACATTTTTATGCAAAAACTAACTCAAAATATTGATTTTATTCACTAAAAAATAAGAAATGTCCGCCATGTTGTTTTTTTTGATTAAGTCCGCAAATGACGACGAAAAGCATTCGGGGAATATACTTTATATGTTTTTTTTTTTACGAATATACGTTTTTTTTTTTAACACGGAAGGATCTGCAATCAATCAGATGTCTTCCTTTGTTTCAGCCAATCATAAGAGCGAACCCCACGTGGTGGACGCAGAGCAGTGGATAAAACACAACTTACTCTAAACCAGGGGTCACCAACCTTCTTGAAACGGAGAGCTACTTCAAGGGCACGGAGTAATGCAAAGGGCTACCACTTTGATAAAACACTTCTGAAATAAGAAAGTTACACAGTTTACCTTTAATTTAACATTATTATTAATGAAGACACTAATCGTTAATGATTCATCAAAAATGATTATTCAGAATGATTAAACAAGGTAGGAAACAATATATTAATTAATCAATTAAATTGAATTAATATTTAATTTCTTATTTACCTTTCCAAGAGTTTCATTTTCAAATGATCACTTCCACAACATTTTGCAGGAAAGTTTTTTTAATTTTCACAAGCCACTAACAGTTTTGATCAAATTATGAACTCTGAATCATGTTTGTAAAAATGAACAATAATATAAGATTTAACAAAAAATAACTCCTTTTAAAATAAATCTTATCACATTTGTACTAATCACTACATTTGCAGCCATTAAAACAAATTATCATGTCCATTAAACTTAGTAACACATCTGTAACAGTTTTTCAACAGTTTGTCTGTTAGTGGGAAACCTGGCATTGCATGCTCTTCACCAGTGTACTGTAATCTGGGACATAAGTTGACACTGCAACTCTGAGTGACTCTTGCAGATGTGCAACAGTGAGGCGTGTTCTGTGTTTGTTTTTAATGGAGTTCATGTCAGAAAAGGCTGATTCACACAGATATGTTGAACCAAACATGCTGGCAACCTTCATGGCTGCTGTTTATACACCACTATACTTTTCAGTGTCTGCAAGGCACCAGAAGTTTGGTGCGGCCTAGTGGGCTTTGAGATGGAGGTCATTTTGCAATGTTGCAATTTCAATCTCCACCTGTCCAACATCCAAGTTGAATGTTGCACTTAGTTGCTCAGGAATGCATGTCGTATCCACTTGCATGAATGGATTGGAAATGAATGACACACATGGCTCGAGCTGATCAAAGTCACAAAACCTGTTCTCAAACTCTTGCCCGAGTCTGTTTATGACTTGAGAGTACTTTTCTGCAGCTTTGTCAAAAGACTCTTTCAACACTGACTGCACAGAAGGAAAGTGCAGCGCTTTTTTCCTCTGTAAATGCATGGAGAAAATGCTCATCTTAGCTTTAAATGCATTGACAGAACTTATCATGTCAGCAACAGTCTTATCTTTGCCCTGCAGCTCACAGTTCAAATGGTTTAGTTTCCCAGTGATGTCAGTTAAAGATGCAAGTATCCACTCAGTGTCCTCCAGCAGGGACGTGTCTTCACCTTTGGACTGCATGAACTCTTTGATTTCACCCAAAAGCAACAAAAAGCATTGTAAAATCCGTCCTCTGCTTAGCCATGGGATTTCTGTGTGCAGTAACAGGTCCCCATATTCAGCTTCCAGCTCCTCCAATAGCACCTTCAATGTCCTGTGCTGTTTCGCTTTGGAGCGGATGCCGTTTATGATCTTCACGACGGGAGTCATCACATGCTCAAAGCCCGTCACTTTTGCACATATCGCCTGCTGGTGAATGATGCAGTGGTAATGCAGAAATGGTGGGAAGTCTACATCACCTTTACAGTGTGCGATGAAACCTGCATGCCGGCCGGTCATAGCAGGAGCTCCGTCTGTTGTCACCGATACCAGCTTTTCCAGTGGTACTTTTTTCTCCACTAAAAAACTCTTAACTGCGTTATAAATGTCGACTCCCCTCGTAGTTGTCTTCAGGGGCAGCAGTGTCAGGAGTTCTTCCTTTGTAGAGAAATCATCAAATACCATCCGAATAAAGATCATCAGCTGCGCAGGACTGCTGTTGTCCACAGACTCGTCACACTGGATGCTAAACCACCTGCACCTCTCCAGATCCCGGTCCAGCTGCTCTGTCAAGTTCCCAGACATATCAGACACTCTTCTAGCCATCGTGCTCGCACCCAGCTGGACATCGGGGAGAGTGGAGAGGATATCTGTTCCATTTTTCTCATCTTTTAATACAATGTTCGCAATAATCATCATTGATTCTTTGAGAATGTCCCGTCTGAAAACGCCTTCTTCTTTTTCATCAAAAAATGTGCAGCTCTAAATGAGGCCTTGGTTGCTTTTTGAGAGTTTTTCCCCGGCCTCGTAAAAAAAGACTGTTGTTTGCCCAAAGCTGCCTTTAACTCCCGCGCTTTTTCCGTCCGTAGGGCGCTGCCCGGTGGGTAGTTAACATTGTAGCTTTTGTGACACTTACTGAAGTGTCTCTCCACATTGTGCCGCTTAGCCGCCGCCACAGTCGCACCGCAAAATAAGACAGTTTTCTTTGACGTTGGTAAAAAAAGAACTCTACCTCCCATTCACTATGAAAATGGTAAGTTTTCTTCCTTTTTTCCGTCATTTTTTGTCCGTAAAAATCGCTTCTGTCTGCTCCGCACTCCGAGCTCATCTCAGCAAAGCTGTGGTTGGTCATGCGCACTAGACGGACCTCTTATGGTTCCGCGTTATATCGACGCAGAGCCTACGGCGTAGGGTACACGGCGACACGCATCGTACGGCGCACGTCACCGCGTACCCTACGCCGTAGGCTCTGCGTTGGTGTAACGCGGAACCATAAATCAGCCTTGACCCTTATTACGTCAGCGCTCGTACTTTTTCACGATTTATATATATATATATTTTTTTTTTAATATACGTTTTTATGTATTTACATCACTGTGAATGTAATTTCAAAAGAATAGCAACACAATTAAATACAATTTTAGACAGCTAGTTCGTGATTAGTGCTATTTTTAGAACTGGCCTGCGGGCGACTGATGTGGTCGCTGCGGGCGACCTGGTGCCCGCGGGCACCGGGTTGGTGACCCCTGCTCTAAACCAATCAGATTAAAGGGGCGGATACACCTGCTGTTTGAACTGCGTTAGTGCAGTTCGCTTAGAAAAGTGATTCATATTTGGAGTTGGTGGAGTAAAGATAAATAAACCAGACAGCAACGCGGGATGGAGAGGAGATCACTGCTCTGCTTTTCTTGTGATCTCGGTGAAGAAAACAACGCAATCGGAGATGGTTTGTGGGGCCGTTCAACCAGAGCCGTCGACTAAATCGTCCCCCACGTGGGGTGCGCTCTTATGATTGGCTGAAACAAAGGAAGACATCTGATTGGTTGCAGATCCTTCTGTGTTAAAAAAAGCGCATTTGTGGATCGAGTCACGTCAGAGGAGTCTCAAAAGTCACACGCAAATCCAGCGCAGCTCATAGACAAAAAAAAGTTTGTAAATCAGGTTATATTTGTGTGTGCATCAAAAATACATTTGTACTGTATATCTTGTCCTACGAACGTGTGAATTGTTTTGTGCATTTGCAAATCGGTGTGTGCATTTGTGAAACTTGTCCTGTGCATTTGTGAAACAGTGTGTGCATTTGCGAATTATGACACTCTTCTTGCTCCATATTGGTTATATACACACATATCATTATCAGCATCAACTAATCAATAGCATGCATCAACCATGACGCATAGCGTTATTAAATACTTATTCAAAATTTCAGGTCATTCTCAAAAACTTTAAGAGTGTGTGAGTAACAACAAGGTTTTTTCCTCCAGTCAGGCAGGGATGCTGTGTGGTCCCACCTCCACCTGAAACCCCTCTGAATACCCCCCCCCCCCCAACGAATACTTCCAACGATCAGGCTGAGATACATTCTGTGTTTTTCTGATCAGGTGGAGATCGGAAAATTGAGTACCGTAAGTGGTACCGGCCGCTGGTGTGGTTCTGGATCCTGGGCGGTCTGGCCTACTTTGCTGCAGTGCTGAATATGATCAGTGACTGGCTGAGGGTGTTGTCCAAAAAGACAAAAGAAGAGGTATGTTATCATTGTAGGTCATTAATAGGGGTGTAACGATACACTAATCACACGATAACGACACGATATTATAGCAGTATTTTTTTAACAACCTTGAATGAGGAACATATGACTGGAAAAAATGGTCTTTTATTTGAAAGACACAAAATACAAAACAATACTGTGGGTTTGTCCTATTGTTCCAGTTTGTAATGCTTTATAACTGTTTAAGTTTTAAAGAGAAAGCCAGGCCAACCATTTTCCACAAACTGAACTAAAAGTAAATGTCAGGTTTACATTATGATCTACAGTTTCATACAAGTACAAATATTTACCCACAAACTGAATAGTTTCTCTCATGTATGATCTGACTTTTTTCTTTTACAGAAATTTAACAACTAAAATTAAATAAATAAATAAAAGTAAATAAATACATACAATTTTACATCCTAAAAAGGATTGATTCATGCTCACCTTATAAGTGTAAGAGGAGATTTATTTTTGTTAAGAAGTTTATTTTGGTAATTCAGGGTTCATTATTTTATAAACATATTCTTTATATTCTGATGTAAATCAGGGACTATAATGACACTAGTCAGTTTATCTGTAGCGATTAGTCTGTTTTAGATTGGGCGGAGTGATACGCCACAGTACGGCACTAGCTGCTGTGTTGATGTTCTAAAATCCTACACTGTTGAGGGACATTAAAGTACACTGGAACTCAGCAGAAGTTTCCCCGTGTTTATCCTACTCACGACCCCAAAAAGGTTTAATTTAATAAGGTAAGGCTTAACTCTACACCAGCCTTACGTGAGTAAAAGTTCAGAGCTCAAAAGTTTCTTCTGAGCGGAGGAAGATTTTGGTCCGCGGGTCGAGGCGCGGTCGGATGTGCGTTACTAGTCAACACAATAGATTAATATTAATAACCCAATATTGTGATACAGTTTGTCACCTCCACGACACGTTTCGTGACGTTTTTTGTATCGCAAAATTTCGTGGCACGATATATTGTTACACCCCTAATGTTCAGTCAATATTCAGTTCTTTCAGTTTTTCAATGGCATGTGTCCATATTTTTAATGTTTTAATGAATTCTTGCCACTGAAAGTTCCATAAGTAGAATGTCCATAAACATTATTATTATTATTATTATTATTATTATTATTATTATTATTACGTGTATCTTGAAAACGGTAATTTCATTGGCACTGCATTACCATCTTTGAAGTACACAAACACCGTTGACAACATTGTATTCCTGTCTGAAGGTTGGAGAGATCAAGGCTCACGCTGCGGAGTGGAAAGCAAACGTGCGAGCAGAGATTCGGGAGACGCGTCGCCGTATGAGCGTGGAGGTCCACGAGAAGCTCCAGCGAGCCGCCACCATGAGGAGCATGGAGAGACGGCAGCTGGGCCTGGACCAGCGGGCCGTGTCCCTGGACATGCTGTCCCCGGAGCGCCGTGCCCTCTTCAACAGCCTGGACGCCAACAACTGCAAGACCTCCTCTCAAGAAAGCATCGACTCCAAGCTGAACAACCTCCGTCTGCACATGTCCGAACAGTGCGAGCAGCAGCCTCCCGACCACAACGCCGCCTCCGAGGAAAACATTTTCAACCGGCTCAGCTCCGTCACTAAGCTGACGAAGCGCAGCAGGAACAGGGAGCTGAAGAAGAACATCCCAGAGGAGGCTCGCCGACCTCACAGCGAGGCCTACAGCAGCAGCATGGCCACATTCGACTGCAGCGCCCCTGCCATCGAAGGAAAACTAAAGGGTGAAGGAGAGGATGTGAACGAAATCAAAGAATGTAACACCAGCTTGTCTAATTTTTCAGTGTTTGCAGGATCCTGCAAGACGCTGAATGGATTAACTCCAGAGCAGACCAAAGAGAATGAAAACATTCGATAAAGATGAGCTCAAGATGGTTCAGTTGAGCTCGTAGAATGTTCTCTTCAGAAACCAGGTTTTATCCACCATTAGTGCCTTCAGTCCTTTACTTGTATGTGTGCAGAGGCACACTTGGTTTTTTAATTGTTATGTTATCGTGCTTTTACTGTAGGTTTCACACATTCACTGTGGCCAGGGCCGTTCCTAGCTTGTTGGGACCCAAAAGCCCGATGCAAAGGGCGAGTTAAAGCCTGTTAGGATGACCCATGGTGACGCATTAATCTGTGAAGAAGAAAACCTAAAGATCAAATTCAAGGTGAGCTACCATAATACTTAGCTAACATACCCTTTTCTGAGGCTAGCTCAGCTAGCAGAATGGCGTATTAAAGGAATAATAATAATAATAATAATAATAATAATACTGATAATAATAATAATATATATAAAATATTATGAATATAATATAATAATAATTATAAATATTATTAATTTATATATATATATATATATATATATATATATATATATATATATATATATATATATATATATATATATATATATATATATATATATATTATTATTATTATTATTACTGGCCAAATGAGGAAAATAAATTGCACGACACGGAGAGGTTCAAAACTGAACTAGACTGTCATATCCACAGTTTTCAGTCCATCAAGCTGCCAAGTTAAATACATGTTTTGAAAGAGTAGGCATACCAGGGGTTCCCTGAGATTTTTTTTTCTCGCACAAATAGAATTTGCGCAATGGTTCTCTAAACTCCAAGCTGAGACCACTCCAGCTTATCCTCTGGTAGGGTCAGCCCTTAGATATTATTCCATTTAAAAAGGAATATCTTTCAATTGTTTCTGTCGTGGCTGTGTGAGTGGAAGTAACGCCTCTGATTGGTTAAGGAAGGTGACATTCAACAGCAGAGTGAGCAGGGAGCAGTGGGAAGACAAACAGGGTGCTCACTGCAGCACATGGAAAATAGTGTAATTGTCAAAGTGTAATTGCTCTTTTCTCAGTTCTTGAACCAAAAAGAGTTTTTAGTCACCTGTGCCTGAATGTCAGAGGTTTTAGGCTGCAAGATCTAACAAGACGGTTTTTGAACTAGAATCAAGGTAAAGTAATTCTATAGTGGAGTCTGATCAAGATAAAATGAAATATAGAAAATCCCAGGATTTGTTTTCCATTCATTTCTAAATCTGTCAGAGATAATTTAGACTTTATACAATTGTACATTTGTAAGAATGTTCAACACACTTTTCATATCATGCCCTATCTGGGGCAAAGCTTCAGGGCTTTCACTTGAAACACTTAAATCTTCTTTTTTTTACATGGTTGCAAGTGAAGACAGCTCACCAAATATTGAATTGAAATGGTTTGCTCCAATTACTTCAGAAGTTGGAGGTTGTAACTTTTCCAAGTGATGGTTGCTAGCCACTGTTAACAACACTGATTCTAAACAACACTTTACGCAGCATTTAGCACAGGGGTGTCAAACTCATTTTGCTTGGCGGCCGGATTTGACCAATTTTTTTCTCGCGGGCCGCACACTCAAAATAACAAAAACGGTGCGGAAATGTTTTTCTCTAATTCTTTTTTTTTTTTACTATTGTTATCTACCGTAATCCAATATTAGTTTAGTTAATTTTAAAGGAAATATGCACTTTGTTTACACTCTAATTATGTAAAATATATTTCTTCAGGATCTTTTCTTGAAATTTCTCATTTTTTAAAAAAATTATGTAAGATACTTTTAATATCATTTTACAAAGATAAACAGAAACAAGGATGTTTTTTTATATTTCGCTTTTTTATAGGAAATCTAATTAAAAGCTAAATCTTTCTTTTTACATCCGAGAGTGTTTCTTTGTGATTTAGAGATTTTTCCAGTACAATTAAGTGTATTTATTTTAAAAATTGGCGCGGATATTTACGCCAGTGTGCCGAAAAACTCAGCACTTCTTTTTTAACTGTTTTACTTTGTCACTATCCTCGTATTCAAAACTGAAATTCTCCGAATAAATATCTTCTATCATCTATTTTAGCAGTCATATTTTTCCTGCGAAAATATATAATAGTAGTCAGTTAATAAAAATAAACGACCGTCTACAAAGAAATAAAATCGGCAAATGCATTCTAGAAAACTAAAAAAATGTCAAAAACTGCTCTCTTTGTGGAATAACGATGGATTTGTAGAAGAAATATATTATCGGATATGCTGCGATTCATGGCAATTATTTATGCCTTCCTTTTTAGTAAATTAACATTTCGGTTTTTTGCGTTGGAAACTTCTCGCAGGCCGCATGAAAACCTCTCTCGGGCCGCACATTTGACACCCCTGATTTAGCACATTCACGTCTGCTGATGAAAAGACCAAACTGTTATAAACAGTCAAATTAGCTGAATTGTTACCTTATTGATGTAAGTAACAGCCTATTGGGTCCAAACTTTTAACTTAAAACTCTTAAAAAAAACAAAGAAATCCTGTCTTCTAAGTAGGACGAAATGCCCGAAATGCACAATAAGGCTTGTAGCTTGGGGGGCTCCTAGTGGCTTTGGAGGTTCTATTCATCTGCACATTGTACATCTAGCAAGAAACGGCTCTGACCATGGCCTACAGATGTGTGTGGACTCACGGTGATCCATGGTGTTGTAGAAGTGCAAGACCTGTGTCTGCATGTCTGATAGTCATAACAGAAACTATGTTTAAAGCTTAACATGGTGCTTCTTAATTTCACCGCTATGGCCATTGTTCGTCTCAGCATTGATGCTACAGTTGTTCACTTAAGAGATGTCCGTGTTTGAGCAGTGGGATTGCTGTTAGCCCCAAGGGTCACAACAAATTTGGATTTTTTTGGACCTGTACAGCCAAGACGGTCGATACTGACCATCTGCGTGCAGCCCAAAATTTAAACATAACTTCATAAAAGCAAATATGCTGAAATGAAGTATGAAAATATTTCCTAAGCTTCCTCAGGTGCATTTTTACTTGATTTTGGAATTTTTAATATTCAGCATGTTACTTTCTGAGTATTGTAATGGCATATTTGGACCACACAGAGCAAAAGAATACATCTGAAAGTACAATAAGTCTGAATTTTACCGGAACAAAATAAGACCCCAAGATACGTATAGTCCCTGACTTTAGGCAGCTTCTCACATTTGGAGGTCATTCTTACCCCTACTGCTTCACACTCGTCTGCGAACCATTTCATTTAGAGCTGGAAGTCATGGCTAAATGTCCCCAACAAGACCACTTCATCTCCAAAATCAGAGATGGAATCCTGGGGCCCTCAAACCGGACCCCTCTCATGCCTTTGCTACGCCTATGTCAGGGGTCGGCAACCCAAAATGTTGAAAGAGCCATATTGGACCAAAAACACAAAAAACAAATATGTCCGAAGCCACAAAAAATGAAAGGTCTTGTATAAGCCTTAGAATGAAGGCAAATGGTGAAAGGAGAAATGTGGAGAAAAAAGTCAAAATGTGAAGAAAAAAGTCAAAATTTTGAGAAAAAAGTCAAAATTTTGAGAAAAAAGTCAAAATTTTGAGAAAAAGTCAAAATGTCGAGATTAAAAAGGAAAGGAAGAAACAAGAAAAAAAAGGAAAAAAAAGGAAAAAAAAAGAAGAAAAAATGGAAATAAAGGTCAAACATTTTTGAAAAAGCTCCAGGAGCCACTATGGTGGCGCTAAAGAGCCCCATGCAGCTCTAGAGCCGTGGGTTGCCGACCCCTGGCCTATGTCTATAACGGACAGGAACCGAATCGGTGACCATCTGGAAAAGGCAGCTTTGATGGAGTCCAACTCATGCTCTATTTATATCGGGACTGAATGGAGCGTATTTGTCTAACACATTTAATGTACAAGACAATTCAAGGTTCTTGACATAAAAAAAATCCTTAAAAGTAAGAGCAGGAATTGAAGACAGATAGACGTAAGTTACCGGAAAAAATAATTTAGAAAATGAGATGCAAGAAATGCAAGAAATGAAGGTTACAGTGCATCATTACTGAAATGCAGCGGTAAACAGTTTTCAACCTTGACTTAAATCAACTGAGAGTTTCAGCAGCCCTGGTGCATTCTGGGAGTTTGTTCCACAGGTGAGGAGCATAAAAGCTGAATGCTGCCAGGACTAAAGTATTATCTCTTATCTCCAGTGATGGACAATGCTATGCTTGACGTTTCGTAGCAACAGTCTGGGGAAGGTCCTTTTCTATTCCATCATTACTGAGCTCCAGCTCACAAAGCAGCAACTGTAACAACCTGGTTTGATGAGTTCAATGTGGAAGAACTGGACTGAACTCAACTCTTAAGCACTTTGAGGATGAACTGGGAGGGTTGGGAAGCAGACCTCCTGGTCCAACATCAGTGTCGGACCACATAAATGCTTTCCCGAATGAATGGACACAAATTCCCACAGAAGCACTTCCAAATCTGCTGGAAAGCCTTCCAAGAAGAGTGGAAGCTGGTAAAATGGAGACCAACCACTTTTTAAAAAAGACGTATTTGAAAAAACGTCCTCCCAGTCGCTGCTGGTGCGGTGATCAGGCAGCTGGCTACTTTGGTCCACGAGTAACTGCAGTTTACGGGTTTGAGGATCGAATCATAACATATGAAACTTGATTTAAATGTAAAACCTTTGCTATGCATTTGTTGCAATGCTGTTTTTCATGTTGCCTGTTAAAAATTACATTTTATAATGTGCATTTAAATGTAAATGAAGAGAATTCAGACCATGCTACATGTTGTCTGGACAAGGTCTTTGAACATAACTCATGTCTTCTTTGAACACTATCTCAGGGCGCGTTGTCTAAATGTTGTTGTTGTAATTGTCTGATAATTCTTTGTTTAATGAAAATGAATGAAAACAGAATGAAAAACAAGCCATGATGCAGGCCTGGGGCGTTCCTACTGGGAGAACCGGGAGAACCGGTGAACAGGTCATGAAGTGCACTGCTGTTACCGTGAGGGTTCACTGTATCATTTGCTCTACATGACTCAAACACGTCAACAAACTGTCACAAAACATTATAGTATTGACTGAAGGAACATTGAAAGCTTGAAAATAAAGTTGTTCCTCGTGTACTATGTGGATGTTGGGCCAGGCAACTGTTACCACTGGAAAGTACACCAATAATAACAGGTCACCTGGTCCTTACCAGGTCATGAAGTACATACATCTCAGATGGAGAACACATGACGCAACTAAAGAGAAATGCAGAAGTAATGTGTGAGAATGCATTTGGATTCTATCTCAGCTTCTTTGCAGATGATGTGATCCTGATGGCTTTGTGAAGTCCTGATTTTCAGCTCTCACTGCAGCGGTTCGCAGCCACGGGATGAGGGTCAGCACCTCTGAGTCTGAGAGAATCATTCTCAGGCTAAACAACCCTCAAATGCCCTGCCGGACTTGTGATGACGTTGTGGCTCAAGAGACATTTGTTGGTGCACAACCCTGGTACGGCTTCGGGGCCACACCAGATTATTTTGATAATTTTTCTGTTCATTCGGTTCCACACTCATCCAAATGCTGCACTACAAGCCAGATGACAACAGTCAGAGCTGTCATGAGTGGATACCAGTCTTGTTTCCATGACAACCAGCCTTAAGTTAATGGATGGATGGATTTACTTCGGAAAACAAACCCCAAGATTTCAGGAACAATGTCATTTGAACTGAAAAGATCAAACAGATCAGATTTGAGCAGAAACACCTCTGGACCTGGACACCTGTCAGTCACTGAGGGGACCATGAACTCCTCTGTAGACCAGAGTCCTCTAGAGACACATGTGAGGACATCTGTCTGACAGGTGAAGACCCACTAAAACTGGGTCATGTGATGGGAAATGGCCCCATCACAGCAGCACATCTACTAAAGGTCTCTTGAATCATTTGGCGCACTTACTTTTTCACACTTCTTCTGCATTTTGGGTATTTTTTTGTTGCATTAATAATAAGACAGTGTAACAGATCCCGTTGTTCTTCTGAGGTTGTATTAGCTTCTTTGCCGGGACAGAGTGTCAATCATCAGAAGACATCTGTGCGTTAACTGTAGCTTTAAGTCCCGGCGCTGATGCTTGGACGTGTGTCGGCTGTTTGAAGTTCTTGGCTTGTTTTAACTCAACAAAAACATTGGTTTTTAAAATGCTTCCCATGAATCCAGAAATGTAAAACTAAAACATGGAACAAAAAAAGGCATGTGATATTTTTGAAAGTGATATGTATCCGGTGTTGATTGTATACCATGGTGTGCTTCAGAAGCTGACGCGTAATGTGGCGTTTGTGTTCTGCTGCACACGCAGCCTGTGCTTCGTCCCTGTAAGCTGCTCACAGTCTCTGGTGTGCAAACATTACATTAAAGGTAATGACTTTAAACGTTGTGAGTGGAGTCCTGTTTGTGAGCAGCAAGTCTGCTCCCGCAGCCAGACGGCCCGGTTGCTCCAAGCTGGTTCACCTGATTTCAGCTGAAATGATGAGCTTGTTCTTTAGGAAGGGCAAAGAAGCACTTTTGAGTTGGTGAGATACAGTAGACATATCAGAGCCGGGCCGGGGGGCGCGGCGTATGATCGGGCCCTTTGCAGCCTGGAGCCTCTTGTCTCATGCCGGGCTACTATATCAACAATTTACCACAGACTCACATTGTCTTGCTGCCAGTGTCTGTGATTGTTCTAACAGTATCTACCTGTAAACCTGCTCCCTCACCAGGTTGCAGCTTCTGGCGGCTCGGGCCCGGGGATGAATCTCTGCTAACGACGTCAGGTTCATCTCCCACAGGAGGAGGATTAGGGCCAACCAAATATGCGTCTAGCTTGGGCAATTTGGCTTTTTCTTGCTTCCTTTTATCTTTTTCTTTTTCTTTGCGTTTTATCGCTCCACTTTTGTGTTTCTAACTCCCGCTCATTCAATTCAATTCAATTTTATTTATATAGCGTCTAATACAACAAAAGTTGTCTCCAGACGCTTTCCAGAGACCCAGAACATGAACCCCGAGCAATTATTACATAAACAATGGCAGGTAAAAACTTCCCTAGTGGGAGAAAAACCTTAAGCCAAACAGTGGCAAGAAAAACTCCCCTTTAGGAGGGAAGAAACCTGGACCTGGACCAGGCTCATAAGGGGGGACCCTCCTGCCGAAGACCAGACTGGGGGGTTGGGGACATCAACAGCACAGCAGGCAGGTGGAAGCAGCAATGGGATGACCAGGGTGGGGACCACAGGCAGGTGGAAGCAGCAACGGGATGACCCGGGGGTGGGGAAAGCAGGCAGGTGGAAGCAGCAACGGCATGACCAGGGGTGGGGACCGCAGGCCAGCACACAGCTCCCAAAGCTCCGGCCCAATCATCAAGTCCCAGGTTAGGTTCAGGGTCGGGGAAAAGTTGAAAAGGGGCAGGGCCAGGGAGAGGAGTCTTGAGGGACGAACCTTCTCCCCCGCCCAAAAGGGGCCGTTACCCTGCCCCTCTCACTCCCACGCTGCAGGTTCCGGTATTGTGCATTCAGAGATGCTCTTCGCCACCAGCAGAGGATGCTGTAACATGGACAAAAGAGAAAAAAGAAAAGAGAAGGGGGGCCAGCACAAGAAACTACAGGAGCGACTCTAACACACTAGAGTTTACACTACCTAGAGATTTACCAACACTAGCTAGAGTTTACTAAACACTAACTATAGGCTTTACTAAACAGAAAGGTTTTAATTTTATGTTTAGGCTGTAGGATTACTGTTCTGTTGACAAGTGATGGATGATGACGTATGACGTTGAGGACGAACGATTTTAACCCAAAATACATTTGGAGATTCACTTGCAATTTTTGTTTTAAAGGGGACATATTATGGCATTTAATGTATATTTTAAACAGGCTTTGAATGTCTTAAAAACAATCTAAAGCTTGTTTTTTCTACATAAATCAGAAATTCAGCCTGTGGGCCATGCCTATAGTTTTACCGCTTCTAACTCCATTTTCTGTGCTTCATTCTAAGGGGAGGGGAGGCTATGATAATGAGGCTCTGTGCTGATTGGCTGCCTAAATGACGTGTAGCAGGGGAGGAAACAAAGCCTCTCTCCGGCCAGAGCAGCCGGCTGCGTTGTACACAAAGTGTGTCCCATGCGAGAAGCTTCGGCGACAAAATCAATTCCATTGCTTTATTTTTTTTGTATTGGACTGTCCTAACTGGCCGCGAGTTTAACGGTTTCAGTGTGGACCTTCTCTTGACCCAGACACCTTAGCTAATTATAGACCAATTTCCAACCTTCCATTTGTATCTAAAATTCTGGAAAAGGCAGTTTCAAGCCAGCTATGTGACTATTTGTATAGAAATGATCTGTTTGAAGTCTTTCAGTCAGGGTTCAGAATGCATCATAGCACAGAGACAGCACTGGTTCGAGTCACGAATGACCTCCTTATGGCCTCAGATAAGGGATTAGTTTCCATACTGGTTCTACTGGACCTCAGTGCTGCTTTTGACACTGTTGATCATGGCATTTTACTGCACAGGTTAGAGCATGTTGTTGGGATTAAAGGGACAGCTCTACGTTGGTTTAAATCATATCTATCTGACAGGTTCCAGTTTGTTCATGTACATGAGGTTTCTTCAGAACAGTCAAGGGTCTGTTATGGTGTTCCGCAGGGTTCAGTGCTAGGGCCAATCTTGTTCAGTTTATACATGCAGCCGTTGGGAAGTATAATCCAGAATCACGGCATACACTTTCATTGTTATGCTGATGATACGCAGCTCTATTTGTCTATGAAGCCGGATGAAACAGAACCGTTAGTTAAACTTCAGGCATGTCTTAGGGACATCAAGGACTGGATGTCCAGAAATTTCTTGCTTCTAAATTCAGATAAAACAGAGGTTATCATTCTTGGTCCAGAGCATCTTAGGAAGGGATTAGATGGTGTTGCGATGGCTTCCAGTGCAACTGTGAGAAACCTTGGTGTTATTTTCGATCAGGATTTGTCGTTTAAACCATATGTTAATCAGGTTTGTAAAATAGCATTTTTCCATCTCCGTAATATTGCAAAGATTAGGAAAATCCTCTCGCAGAGTGATGCAGAAAAACTAGTTCATGCGTTTGTATCTTCTAGATTAGATTACTGTAATGTGTTATTAGCAGGATGTCCAAGTAATTTGCTGAATAGGCTCCAGTTGATCCAGAATGCAGCAGCACGAGTACTGACAGGAATCAGCAGGAGAGACCACGTCTCTCCAGTGTTAGCGTCGCTCCATTGGCTACCTGTAAAATTCAGAATCCAATTTAAAATTTTATTACTTGCGTATAAAGCCCAAAACGGCTTAGCTCCGCATTATTTGCAAGACCTGATAGTGCCTTATGTTCCTGGCAGAGCTCTCCGTTCTCAGAGTGCAGGTTTACTCGTAGTTCCTAGAGTATCCAAATGTAGATTTGGAGGGCGGGCGTTCTGCTATCAGGCACCATTACTATGGAACCAACTTCATATCTGGGTTAAGGAGGCTGACACCACCTCCACCTTTAAAACTAAACTTAAAACCTTTCTGTTTAGTAAAGCCTATAGTTAGTGTTTAGTAAACCTCTAGCTGGTGTTGGTAAATCTCTAGGTAGTGTAAACTCTAGTGTGCCAGAGTCGTTCCTGTAGTTTCTTGTGCTGGCCCCCCCTTCTCCTCCCTTTTCTCTCTTTTGTCCATGTTGCAGCATCCTTTGCCGGACACCGGAACCTGCAGCGTGGGAGTGAGAGGGGCAGGGTAACGGCCCGGGCAGGGGAGAGGTTTGTCCGTCAAGACTCCTCTCCCTGGCCCTGCCCCTTCTCAAACCTTTCCCCGACCCTGCACCCCAACCTGGGACTTGATGATTGGGCCGGAGCTTCGGGAGCTGCGTGCTGGCCTGCGGTCCCCACCCCCGGTCATCCCGTTGCTGCTTCCACCTGCCTGCTGTGCTGCTGCCGTCCCTGACCCACCAGTCTGGCCCTCGGCAGGAGGGTCCCCCCTTATGAGCCTGGTCCTGCTCAAGGTTTCTTCCCTCCTAAAGGGGAGTTTTTCCTTGCCACTGTTTGGCTTAAGGTTTTTCTCCCACTAGGGGAGTTTTTACCTGCCATTGTTTATGTAATAACTGCTCGGGGGTCATGTTCTGGGTATGGGTCTCTGGAAAGCGTCTAGAGACAACTTTTGTTGTATTAGACGCTATATAAATAAAATTGAAATTGAAATTGAAATTGGACAGAGAGCGTCCGATGTCACGCAGCTCGACGTGATAGTCGGACGCTCGCATGCATTTATGACACGGTGTTAACGGATCTTAAAGCCTGATTTACGGTTCTGCGTTAAATCAACGCGTACCCTACGCTGTAGGCTCTGCGTTGGTGTAACGCGGAACCATAAATCAACCTTTAGTCACCTGAAGAGCCACACAAATTCACACAGGAAGATTTAATTTAATTCTAAACAGGTACACCACAGTTATTTACTCCCATTCCTCATCATTTCATTTATGTTACAAGACAAATGAATCATGTTAACTGTAAAGAAATCACAACACTGAAGGTTCACAAATGACAACTTTATTGTTAAAAAAATAAAACATAAGTTGTATATAAATAACATTTCTGCACTATTGCTGGCTCAAGGAAGGACCGTGCGTCTTCTGAAGGTGTAGTTGAACAGCTTCAGGTGCTTGGAAAATCTGAAACCATGAACAGAAGAAAAATGTATTACGGTACTAATAGAGCTCCGGTGTTCCCTAACACTCCGTTAGGTAACACTGGAGCCACCGGGGCTCGGGGCTCCTCACCGGTCCGGTCCGTGAGCAGCTCTGGCAGCTCCGGAGCGAAGCTAAATACTTAGCCCATGCAAAGATCATACTTGTGGACAAATATAAATAAAAAATAACGTCACTTACCGCTGACTCGTGTGCAGTTGCCGGGTCCGTACTGTGGGAACTGATCCTTTTATGAGGGTAAATGTCGATGCAAAACCTCATTTTAACTGTCCCTCGCTGTGGAAACTGGTGGAAAACAGCCAGCGCTGCTGAACAATGGCGGAGCTCCAGCTGGCGGAGAGAGTTGTGGGCGTGGTTGCAGCAGCGGAGGACGACATATGGAAATCTGCGCCTATCGTTACGTAACGATAGGCGTAGAAGTAGACGTAGAAGTCACATGACACTGGAAGATTCAGCAGGGCGGGGGTACAGACCCTGCAGAATTCCATTGGATTTCATCTTCCCTGTGCTGGCAGGGTGAGGGGAGACCACTTTATATATGTTAAAACAAGAAAACACGTGTTTTTCATAATAGGTCCCCTTTAATGTTAACTGTGAGTGTGAAAAATCTCAGGACAAAATATTATACACTGCCTTATACCTAATATGAACCAAGTGGTGCCACAAAAAAATAAAAATCTCGCCCCAGGGGCGGGGACTCCTCTACGGACCGCTGGGGTCTGGGTAGAGCAGCCAGAGTATTTCATTGACCTTTTTTTTTCGTCGTCTGCCTCAACATTTCATTGCTTGTGTCTGGTGAATCAAACCCTCGGTGAGCCGGTAGCACTTGTCCTCCTCTGGATGAACTTCCTGAGTCTCTTCTCAGCTGTCTTTCTCCCAGAGAGCTGGATTTCTTCAGACGTACCCTGGTGCAGCTGTGTGAGCTCACGTTTCCTCTGACTAGTTTTACCACCATGTCTCCAGGAGATGGCAGTCTTGTTATTTGCCAGCAAGGACTGTACTGCTCCATCTCAGCCAGCAGGGGGCGCGAGCTGCCCCACTCCGGGTCAGGGCCTCCAGGTTTCCCTGCAGACCGGGGCAGACCGGTGCAGACCGGTGCAGACCGGTGCAGACCTGGGGCCAGATTCACAAAACATTCTTAAGAAAAAAAATCTTCTTAAGGGTAATTTTTTTCTTACGTTCAGTCTTAAGAAGAAAAAAGAGAAGAAGTCATATTCTCCACAAAAGTTCTTAAGTATTTTCTCAACTTTCTTCTTAAGTTTCTTCTTACAGTAAGAAAAAACTTAAGAATAAATGGTATTCTTGAAATAAAAGTTCTCAAATTTGTTCTTGACTTTTTTCTTAACTTTAAGACAACCTTGACCTGTCTTAAAATCTCTTCTGAGAAAAGGTAAGACTCTAATATCACCTTTTTCAACACATTTTAGACAAGTTTAGACTAGTAGGTCATAGTTTGAGGATATACTTTGTAATTAATTACACAAAGAGCCTGTTAACTGTTTGTTAGCATGTTAGTTAGCGTGGTAGTTAATTATTATTCATTTTCCCCAATAGTATTTTTTTCACACATTAATCTCATCCACCAGAACCTTGAAAAGTTCCTGCATCTCTTTTTTTCTCCTTCTCCATGTTTAGTTAGTGACTGACGGTTAAGACACAAACTACCTATAAATGTTGTTTGTTGGCGCGTGCAATGCAATGACATATTTTAAGAAGTTCTTAAGTAGGAAAAGTAAGAAATTTGTAAGAAATGACAGTTCTTAAGACGGTTCTTAAGAAAATATTGAGGAATTTCACTTAAGAACTTTCTTATGAACTTCTTAATTTTAGATCTTAAGACATTTCTTAAGATTGTTCTTAAGAACATATTGGTGAATCCGGCCCCAGGACGACCAGCCGATGATGAACATAATACGGATAAATGTGTAAAAGCTGCTGCACATTCACCTGAGAGGACCGGCCCACGTTTAAAACCTGCTGCACATTCACCTGAGAGGACCGGCCCACGTTTAAAACCTGCTGCACATTCACCTGAGAGGACCGGCCCACGTTTAAAACCTGCTGCACATTCACCTGAGAGGACCGGCCCACGTTTAAAACCTGCTGCACATTCACCTGAGAGGACCGGCCCACGTTTAAAACCTGCTGCACATTCACCTGAGAGGACCGGCCCACGTTTAAAACCTGCTGCACATTCACCTGAGAGGACCGGCCCACGTTTAAAACCTGCTGCACATTCACCTGAGAGGACCGGCCCACGTTTAAAACCTGCTGCACATTCACCTGAGAGGACCGGCCCACGTTTAAAACCTGCTGCACATTCACCTGAGAGGACCGGCCCACGTTTCCAGCTTCCAGCTCTGGTTCTGGCTCTGGCTCTGGCTCTGGTTCTGGTTCTGGTTCAGGTTCCAGCTCTGGTTCTGGTTCTGGTTCTGGTTCCCGTTCTTGTCCTGAGCCTTGTGTGGGTCCCACTCATATTTAAATATATTGCTTATCAATAAATGCCCAGCAATCAGCCAATTGATTTCATCTACCTGATATTATCGCTTCATTTTCTCTTCATGTGTTGATGAGGAGACTGAAGAATAAATGTAATTTTAACTTAATAAAACAACAAAGCTAGGAGGAGGACATCTGCACATATTACAAATGAAGACATGGTTTAAAAAATGATGTTAATGATCTGGTTCTTAGCAGGTCTGAATGGACCTGACATGAAACCAGTGGCACCGTGTGGTTCTGGAAACGACCCTCGTCAGGTCGTCAGTCAGTCCGTAGAAGCTTTTGGGATCTTTTCCTGTCACATGACCCAGTTTCCACCAGTCTTCACCTGTCCTCACATGTGTCTCTAGAGGAGTCCGTGGTCCACTCAGTGACTGACAGGTGTCCAGGTTCAGACCAGCATCCCTCCACCTCCGTGGTGGACAGTGGGTCTGATGTGGTTCTGCTGGTTTCCTCCAAACATGGTTCTGGACATGAAGACCAAACATGTCCACGCTGGTCTCATGTGTCCAGAGGACATGGGTCCAGAAGTCTGCAGGTTTCTGGAGCTCAGTCCAGCTTCCAGGTTCTCGTCAGACAGAAGAGGTTTCCTCCTGGAACTCCCCCAGACGACCAGTCCTGGTCCGGCTCTTCTCTTTGTCCTAATGCTACTCGTTCAGTCTTCGTGTAACTCTACTGTCCAGGGGCCTCATTTATAAAAGAGTCCGTAGGATTCATACTAAAAGTGCACGTAAACCCAAAAGCCGAAAATGGCGGGCGCAAAAAAAAATCTGGATTTATAAAACCGCGTGCACGCACACTTGCACGCACACTTGCACGCAATGTTCTCTTTATAAATCACAGTCCAGCTGGAAGGTTGCGCACATGAATTCGCCTCATACCCCGCCCTATACACGCCCACTTCATACCATAAATGGGCAATGCAAAGTAGTTCATGACTGTATTTGCATATAAATGAGCCTGCTGAGCATGCGCAGCGCCACCTGCAGTCTGTTTCTGCTGCGTCAGGATGAATGAGACGTGTCGAGCAACCGTGCCACTAAATTTCACGGAGCCTGAGATGGAGATGTTGAGGATGATGTGGAGGACAGGAAAACCACATTATTTGGTGGTCACAGTAAAAGTATAAATAGTATATAAATAGTATAAAATAAAGCGAGTGAGTGGCAGCACGCCGTTGCTGCGCTAAACGCCCGTGAGTGCCCCGGCGCAATTTCCACTGGGGACAGGGGGGGCATGTCCCCCCGTCTTTTCAAAATCATGTTTTTGTCCCCCCCACTTTTTACAGTTTAAAAACTAACGATAGGCTCAGCCTGTAATTGCAAATCATCAAGACACTCTGTGCGAAGGCGATGCGAAAACGGCCCGGCAGCCCCGCTCCCCCTCCTCCCTCCCGTCTTCCCTCAGTGCTGCTCAAGGCTGATTCATGGTTCAGCGTTACACCAACGCAGATCCTACGGCGTAGGTGCGTGTCGCCGCATACCCTACGGCGTAGGCTCTGCGTCGTTTTAACGCAGAACCATAATTTAGGCTTACACCCGCACGTAAAGGTTTCACACGCGCATAAAACTCATTATATATATATAAAGAAATCAGTGTCCCTTTAGGGGCTCCGTAGAGCCCCTAAACGCTCTACGGAGCCCCTCATTTGTTCTG
>NC_084604.1:4437391-4454891 GCF_033807715.1 Cololabis saira | reverse complement strand
AGAAAAAAGTCAAAATGTCGAGAAAAAAGTCAAAATGTCGAGGAAATAGTAGAAATTTCGTGAAAAAAGTCGAAATGTTGAGAAAAAATTTGAAATGTCGATATTAAAAAGGAAAGGAAAGGGGAAGAAAAAAAGAGAAAAAAATAAGAAAAAAAGGGAAAAAAGAAGAAAAAAAGAAAAGAAAAAAAGATGAAAAAGAGAAAAAAAGGAAAAAAAAGAAAAAAGAGAAAAAAAGGAAAAAAAGAGAAAAAAAAGTTAAAAAAGAAGAAAAAAATAAGAAAAAAAGGAAAAAAAAGGTCAAACATTTTTGAAAAAGCTAATAATAGTATGATGCAACGCCACATAACTAGGAAACTTTTGTCTTGTAGCCCCTCAGAGTCAGCTGCAAGATCCAGCACAAGCAGCAGCCATGAGCCCACACCTCCAGAGTGGGCAGGTAGGATTCTCATTGAGTGAATATTATTAGAATTCATATAATGAAGAGTATGGTGTAGACCTGCTCTATATGCAAAGTGCCCTGAGATGCTAGATGATTCAGCACCACGTTAATGAAACTGACCTGAATTGATCAGAAGGCTTTGTAAAAAGGGGAGATCTGTGCTGAGAATTAAGACCATTTTTAAAATGTGATTTAGTGTCAGAAGCAGAGCCAGGAGCCAGTAGTGATGAGGGGATTGCTCCTGTCTGTATGGAAGGAACAGGTGAGCTGTTGTAACATAGTGTGTGAAGAAGCAAGCATTAGTTCCAATATAACCACTTTCTATGCTCAAACAATAGTAGTTAGCCGTTTTTTATCATTAAAAGTAAGATAGTAAATACACAAAGCCCACAATTGAAAGGCAATAGGATGAAAGTAATATGAAATAAGCCTGCTGTTTTGCTGTTGAAAATATCTAGTGTTTCTCAATCCTGGTCCTCGTGGGCCCCTGTCCTGCATGTTTTAGATGCTACCCTGCTTCAGCACACCGTGATAAAAGTACCTGTGTCATCAACAGATCTGTGCAGACCTTGGTGACAAGCTAATGAGGACCTTTAATTAGAATCAGGTGTGTTGATGCAAGGAAACATCTAAAACATGCAGGACAGGGGCCCACGAGGACTAGGATTGAGAAGCACTGGGTTAAGTCAAGCAGTTCGACTCAGAAGAAACTTGAGGCATTCATGCTCATGTGCACTGAGAAATAAATTATCATGTCTTTGGACAATGACACTGTAATAAACAAAGTGGCAGAGACCAGTGCACTGCTCAGGCGTTTATTGATGTTTTAGAGTTGGCCATGTTTCTGTGAAACTGTTATGCTGAGGAAAAAAAGATAATGGCATCATTAGAAAGTTATGTTATACTGTGAATAACAAACTTGCAGAGAACAGTGCAATAATTATTTTATTATTTATTCATAGGGATTAGATATCTGTGAACACTAATTTGCTTGCTATTTAATATTGCAGAAAAGGACATTCTGATGTTGTAAAGAATAGTGTTGGAGATTTGCCCTTTAACTCGTGTTCTCATATTTGTGAAAACTAAGTTGTGACGGATCTGTTTCCTTGCAGAGGAAAAAGAGATGACAGTGTTGCGTTGAAATAAATCTACACTGTGAAGCAACCCTTACTTGCACTGAATTATTTTAGAAAAATACACAGAATTACAAGGCTTTACAGAACAGTGTGCTATTGTAGACTTAACATGTAAGGTTATAGTTACATGATTTTAATAATAATAGGTCGTGATCTAAAGTGGGCCGGTCTGAGGCATGAAACTCCAGGGCTGAAAATGAGTCTGTGAGAAAGTGAGCAACCCCTCCCCTCCTCACCGTCACCGGACTTTTTTTTTTTTTTTTAAACTGAAATTTTTATTATTTTTTCACAAGTAAACAAACAAAACAATACTGCAAACAAGTTACATATTAGAATAGCAATAATAATAACATTAACAAAAACAAACTGTCTGGAGATGATCCTCTATTCCAGGGGTCCTCAATCCTGGTCCTCGAGGGCCGGTGTCCCTGCAGGTTTTAGATGTTTCCCTGCTTCATTGCACCGTGATACAACTGACTGTGTCATCAACAGAATTGTGCAGCCCTGGATGAAAAGCTGATGACGATGATTAATTAGAATCAGGTGTGTTAAAGCAGGGAAACATCTAAAACATGCAGGACACCGGCCCTCGAGGACCAGGGTTGAGGACCCCTGCTCTATTCAGTCCACTGTTCCATTCGGCATTTGTTCAGTTGGTGTCACGTCTCATGTAAGTATTCCATTTTTCGCAGTTCTTCTCAAATACATGCTCTTTGATCCTTAAAAGATATGTCAATTTTTCCATAACACAAATTTCCTGGACAATTTCCAACCACTGTTCCTGTTTCGGGGCATTTACATTGAGCCAGTTTCTTGTGACTGCCTTTTTACTTGCTGCGAGTAACACTTTAGTCAAGTACAGATCTTCTCTTGTTACAACCTTTCCAATATTCCCAAGATACATTACTGGGCGTCACCGGACTTTTTTTTAATGTGTGAGGCAGGGTGGAGGATTGGGCGTGGTCTGCGGGGGAGCAGCACACAGGTGTACCTGGTTCTGCTGATTGGGCACACCTGTGTCCAATCAACCTCCCCACCCTGCCTGGTTTCATAACCAGTGGCTGCATACCGGAAAGGGGGCTGCTGAGTGGAGGTAGCTTGCTGAGAGGCTATGCTCAATGTGCCATTTTTTAAATACTGATTTTGCCTTCGCCTGTATGTCTTTGTGCTTTTTTGCATACAATAAAAAGCCTTATTTTTTGGCATTCCACGCTCTGCGGGGTCTCTCCTTTACACCTCATCACCCAGGTCCAGTTTGCCAGATCCCCTTGTACGTGGGGAGGCCGCTCTGGCCCCTCACAGAGTCCCACTCCGGCCCTGCTCTCCGGCCCGGATATATAGAGTAGAGACGCCCCTTGGGGATGGGTGCGCCTGGTAGCAGGCAGAGGTGTCAAGTAACGAAGTACAAATACTTCGTTAGCTTACTTAAGTAGAAACGTTGGTTATCTATACTTCACTGGAGTCATTATTTTTCAGATGACTTTTTACTTTTACTCCTTACATTTTCATGCAATTATCTGTACTTTTTACTCCTTACATTTTAAAAACAGCCTGAATTTGGTTGTGGTTGTTTCAGATGTTCTTGTCCAGTTTTGTTCTTACATCCGTTCCCTCAGATTCCTGCAACTAAACTTGGATGTACATTCCAATAAAGGTTAGGATAAATGATAACATGCCTCTGAAGTTTGACTTTTTGCACCATTCCAATACTTATAGGCAACTAGTCATCATATCTCCTGCTCTCTGAAACACATGTTAATGCTCAATAGTACACATATATGCTTCTTTAATATATTTGCATTATACTAAGATACATTCATTTTCAATGGCTTTTGTCCTTAATGGCTTTTTTCCCCCTTACATTACTTTTACTTTTATACTTTAAGTAGTTTTGAAACCAGTACTTTTATACTTTTACTTGAGTAAAAAACTTGAGTTGATACTTCAACTTCTACAGGAGTATTTTTAAACTCTAGTATCTATACTTCTACCTGAGTAATGGATGTGAATACTGAAGACACCTCTGGTAGCAGATCAATGGCGCAGTCAAAAGGTTGATGAGGAGGGAGTGACATGGCTTTCGTCTTGTTGAAGACTTCTTTTAAGTCATGATAACACGGAGGGACCTTGGACAAGTCTGGATAGTCAGAGTCCTGGTCTGTGCTCAGTTCAGTCTCTGGGACCTACATCTTCCTGTGTCGCCTGACTCACTTTGCACAAACGTTCACAGTCCCCTCCCCACCCCTTAATTGTGCCTGAGCACCAATCGATGTGTGGGTTAAGCTTCTTTAGCCAAGGGAATCCCAAAATCAGTGGATGCTGCGCGGAGTCAAACAAATGAAATTGCATGATCTCGGTGTGATTGTCATTTATGGTTACTTGGATTGGCTCAGTACAGTGAGTAAAGGCCGAAATATGGTTCTGCGTCAAAACTGCGCCGTGCCTACGGCGTGTGGTTTTCATCCACGCAGACCACACGCCGTCAGCTGCGCCGTCACTGACGTGCACCTCCCGAAAATTGTAACTACGCGTCGAGGCGACGCAGACCACACGCAGACGTAGAGGGCTGTGATTGGTTCGTTTGAAAGCGAAGCATTTCCGGTTTCCGGTTTGAATCAGTAGTGAACTTTCAGGGCTCTTTTCTTCGTGTAGGTGTGATTTTTTTTATTTTGTTTTTTTGCACCATAGTTGTCCTTATCTCTTTGATTTACTGTGACGGGAAAGAGTCGGATAAACCATTCAGAAAAAGATCGCTAACTAGTGGTCACGGGGGGTACTGCACCGCGACCAAATGGAGTGACGGAGAATTCCGAAGGATTCACGACGGCGTCACAGTGACGGCGTGTGCTCTGCGTTGGTTTGACGCAGAACCTTAATTCAGCCTTAACTTTAAACAATATACGGCCATCCAGGGCCGTAGCAGTAACAGGATGGGTCAGAGGAACAGTCTTCATCTGATTCTGTTGAACTATGTTCAAGTCCATGAGACTCTCATCTACCCCAGAGTCAATTAAAACCCCCTGCGTTACAGTCTGGTTGCCCCAGGAGAGTTTTACCTGGGTCATTGATCGAAGAGGAAAAGTAGAGGCGAACCTGCTCACCAGCGAGTGGCGAGTTCAGCTTGAGTTATGGTTCTGCGTCAAAACGACGCCGTGCCTACGGCGTGTGGTTTGCTTCGACGCAGACCACACACCGTCACTGACGCCGTCACTGACGTGCACCTCCTGAAAAATGTAACTAGAGGATAGACGAGAGGGCTGTGATTGGTTCCCTTGTTAGCAACGCATTTCCGGTTTCCGGTTTGAAGCAGTCGTGACCTTTCAGCGCTCTTTTCTTCGTGTATGTGTGATTTTTTTTTTTTTCGGTTTTTTGCACAATAGTTGTCCTTATCTCTTTGATTCACTGTGACCGGAAAAAGTCGGATAAACCATTCAGGAAAAGAACGCACCCCCCTAGTGCTCTGGGGGGGTACTGCACCGCGGCGAAATGGAGTGACAGAGAAGTCCGAAGGGTTCCCGACGGCGTCACGGTGACGCCGTGTGCTCTGCGTTGGTTTGACGCAGAACCATAATTCAGGCTTTCATGGTCCGTCCTCTCCATGTACCTGGAACCAGAACACCAAGCATCCCAGACACATAGATGTAAATGTTTTTGGTACAAACCCAATAAAACAGATGAGAGTTCAGGATCTTCAGACGTCTGAGTCCTGGTCCCTGGGGAACTGACACTCAGCAGCCATTGGTTCAGTTGTGTCTAAGGGGGGCGGGTGAGTGTTTTCCTGAAACTGTCATCATATTTTCGTGGTAGCTGGTTGATATCAAAGCACCAGGTAAAGACGTGAATATTACATGAATATGACTAAATGAACAGGACTGTTTTGTGGAGAGTGTGTTGGTAACAGGGAAGGTTTTAGGAGCAAGTGAGCGGATCCTGCCTGCGACGGAGCCTGACGACGCCCCTGCTCTCGGTGGCCGACTGCCACGTGGTGATTAATGTGTTCATTTCCATTTATTAAAGAGTGCAGCGCTGCTGCGGGCTGCAGATACAGGCTGCTGTCATAAATCTTAGTCAAATGAACAGTCAAATGATCGCTCATCGGAAATGAAATCTGGACTCATTAATACTGATGCACACACACACACATGCACGCGGGCATGTCATCCTCCCGCTGCGCCTCACACACATGCACAGATGCACTTGCAATGAGGATATGGGAGGGTGGACTCTGGTCTGGTCTGGTGTGCCCCCAAACAGTGATGGATCATTGTGGGTCATGTCTTGTTGTAGCCCCCCACCCCCACCACTCTTTTTTAGCAGTGACCCGTAAATGCATAACAAAGTCTCACGGGGTCCGACTGAGCTCCAAATCTGTTTGACTTCTCCCTTCTGTAACCCCCAAAGACTCAGGTTCGTCTGTAACCCCCAAAGACTCAGGTTCATCTGTAACCCCCCAAAGACTCGGGTCCTTCTGTAACCCCCAAAGACTCAGGTTCGTCTGTAACCCCCCAAAGACTCAGGTTCGTCTGTAACCCCCCAAAGACTCGGGTCCTTCTGTAACCCCCAAAGACTCAGGTTCGTCTGTAACCCCCCAAAGACTCGGGTCCTTCTGTAACCCCCAAAGACTCAGGTTCGTCTGTAACCCCCAAAGACTCAGGTCTTTCTGTAACCCCCAAAGACTCGGGTCTTTCTGTAACCCCCAAAGACTCAGGTCCTTCTGTAACCCCCAAAGACTCGGGTCTTTCTGTAACCCCCAAAGACTCGGGTCCTTCTGTAACCCCCAAAGACTCGGGTCTTTCTGTAACCCCCAAAGACTCGGGTCCTTCTGTAACCCCCCAAAGACTCGGGTCCTTCTGTAACCCCCAAAGACTCAGGTTCGTCTGTAACCCCCAAAGACTCGGGTCTTTCTGTAACCCCCAAAGACTCGGGTCCTTCTGTAACCCCCAAAGACTCGGGTCCTTCTGTAACCCCCAAAGACTCGGGTCTTTCTGTAACCCCCAAAGACTCGGGTCCTTCTGTAACCCCCAAAGACTCGGGTCCTTCTGTAACCCCCAAAGACTCAGGTTCGTCTGTAACCCCCAAAGACTCGGGTCGTTCTGTGACCCCCAAAGACTCGGGTCCTTCTGTAACCCCCCAAAGACTCGGGTCCTTCTGTAACCCCCAAAGACTCGGGTCTTTCTGTAACCCCCAAAGACTCGGGTCCTTCTGTAACCCCCAAAGACTCGGGTCCTTCTGTAACCCCCAAAGACTCAGGTTCGTCTGTAACCCCCAAAGACTCGGGTCTTTCTGTAACCCCCAAAGACTCGGGTCCTTCTGTAACCCCCCAAAGACTCGGGTCCTTCTGTAACCCCCAAAGACTCGGGTCTTTCTGTAACCCCCAAAGACTCGGGTCCTTCTGTAACCCCCAAAGACTCGGGTCCTTCTGTAACCCCCAAAGACTCAGGTTCGTCTGTAACCCCCAAAGACTCGGGTCGTTCTGTGACCCCCAAAGACTCGGGTCTTTCTGTAACCCCCAAAGACTCGGGTCGTTCTGTAACCCCCAAAGACTCGGGTTGTTCTGTAACCCCCAAAGACTCGGGTCGTTCTGTAACCCCCAAAGACTCGGGTCGTCTGTAACCCCCAAAGACTCGGGTCGTTCTGTAACCCCCAAAGACTCGGGACCTTCCGTAACCCCCCAAAGACTCGGGTCCTTCTGTAACCCCCAAAGACTCAGGTCGTTCCGTTCTACAAAGGATGCCCGGAGCGTCGCCAGCAGCAAGCGGCACGATGCCAGCGACCAGAGCGTCAATTTGAAGTTCAGAGAATCTCAACTTTATGCAAATGAGGAGCGGCGACGCCGAGGCAGCGTCCAATCACAGACTGGGATTCCCAAAGCAAGAAGCCTTGCCCAATGCACGTTGTACTTTTCAGTACACACAAACATACACTCATCTACATGCATACATGAGCATAGCTGTGCACACACAAACTTATTTTATCAGGAATTCATCTATTTCCTCTAGCAAACTGACATTTTTGCTAGAGATTTCCAGGGGGTGTTACTGAGTCCATGCATTGTCTTTATATCGCAGAATCATGACGTGAATCATACTTTAATGCAGAGACTTCTCCAGATGATGCTTTCCATGAGTTTATGACAATAACGACAATATAAGTAATTTTCCCCAAAAATACAAATGGATAAAAAATGAAAAGGGTGTAACCGGTAACACTTCAGAGCAAATATCAAAGATGAACTAATGTAAAATCAAGCTTGATGTTGTGTATAAAAATACATTAAAAACAGAAAAACAGTATACGAAACAACAGCATCCAGTTTTTAGCCGTTAGATTCTTGTGTTGTAGGCATAATTAACAAAGCATTAGTTCCTCGTGGTCTAATCATCTTTTGTGTCCTGACAAGGTGTTGCCTTCTGATTAATAACATAAGATTAATGGTAGAAAATTAATTAAAATAAGGATACAAACTGGAATGGGATGACAGCAATGCAGACACTGAACAGGCTGGGACCTGCAGAAGATACGAGAGTAGTCCTGTTCTGCCTTACTGACCAAAAACAATGATCAGAAGAATTCAAAGTTGTCCGTAACCCCAAATAAAAACGAACTTGAATCATGTGACTGTCGTTGGTTCAGGAGCTTTTGATACCTGACAAGTTTTAGATTTAAAAATAAGGGAAATGTTCCGCCACCCGCTCTCCCACCAGCCCAACCGAGGTCCAGTATCTTACATTTTAAGACAGGTTTACAAAAAATCTCAAATATCTACCTGTCAACCACTTACAGTACGAACTACAATTATGTGCTCAGAATCTGATAGGCCGACCCTTGTTGATACTGAAATGTTGTGGATATTCCTATGTATGTAATTCCTATAATAGAGCCTAAATTAAAACATAAAAGGGAATTAAAGCACATTTATTTATTTTAAATATTTTTAGTTTATATATATATTTTATTATATGGGCAGCACGGTGGCTTAGTGGTTAGCACTGTTGCCTCACAGCAAGAAGGTTCCCGGTTCGACTCCCAGGCCCAGCAGGGCCTTTCTGTGTGGAGTTTGCATGTCCTCCCCGTGCTTGTGTGGGTTTTCTCCAGGTACTCCCGTGACCCCGCAAGGGATAAAGCAGGTAATAATGGATGGATGGATTTTAGTTTATCTACACATTGATTGTCTTCAAGTGAAACATTTACATGTTCCCTCATGTGGCTCTCTGGTATTCACTGACTGGTACACAGACGCATGTTTCTGAGCCTCCAGCTGCTGCTGACGGACATCAGTCCTTCCCCCGTGAGAGACACTAACATCTCATGGCGCTTTTACACTAGTTAGTACCTATTCAGTACGACCCGACTCGCCACGCCTCCATTTTGCGCTTTTACACTACGGGTGGAGGCGGGTGGAGGCGTGCCGAGTCGATACTTTTTCTGTAACTATTCTGCCGAGGTTCTAAGCGGCTGAGTCGGCTGTATCTGACGTCATCACACTACAGGCCACCGATTGGTTGGGGGGTTGGAGTCAGACGTTTGAATCAGGAAGCGGGAATCAGCCCAAGAGCGGCTCGCGGCTTCATTTTATACAACCAGCAATTGCAGCGCAAACGTCTGTTTCAGGATCCAACTCTGAGGTGCAGATGTTCATAAACCTGGTGCTGGGAAGAGAATTAAAAAAGGGATCTAGACGGGCGATAAGGAACGACCAGATTTATCAGGCGCTTGGTCACTTCTCAGCCGCTCGCGGCTCCAACTGACTTTCATCAGCGCCGAGACAAACAAACAAAAAAGCGTTGCCGCTTGAAGCTTCTCTCACTCTCATTTTTTAACTTGGTATCAAACACAAGCCACAGAACCAGCAGCACATCTATCATCTCCTCCAGGTTCTACATCTTTAGTGTTGTTGTCTTCTTAGTTTAGATCACACAGACAAATACGTCACAGCAGCTTCTCTCCAACCTCCTACTTCTCATCTGGGTGTCTAAAAACAAACGAGGACAAGGCGAGTGGAGGCGAGTCGAGTCGCGCTGAGTAGGTAGTAGTATAAAAGCGCCATTAGTTACACAAATTTCAGAACGGGTATCTGAGCCTCATCCTGCTCTTCTTCAGGAAGGTAAATTCGGTATCCATTTTTTAGAGATATTTAAACAAAGTCTTTGCTTTTTTTAGTAGAAATGCCTTCTCTTTCGTTACATCCATCCATCCCTGATTTGTTGGTCCGAGTTTGTTCCCGTTGTTGCCACTAACCTCGCGAGAACTGCCACCCAGGCTAAAGCAGGGGGCAGTTCTCGCGAGGCCAGTGACAATTCAGTTTGGAGAGACACAGGAATGCTTTTTTAAAATTATTATATTATAAAACGGAAAATTTACGGGAAAATATTAATACGGGAGGACAACGGGAAAGAAGGGTAAAATACGGTAGTTTCCCGGCCAAAACGGGAGACTTGACAGGTATGGCTTTATTCCAAACTGATTGTAGAGGTGGGTGCGACTCAATCAGAAGGTTTCTGGTTCAAAGATTTAGTCATTAGGAACATGACACCCCCCCCACCTCTGACCACCTCAGTGTCTGCTGTCTACGTCTGCTTGTGTAGTCGTCCCTGTAGTGCACCAGTTAGCCATTCTGTGTCTCTCCTTTCTCTGTTCTTCATTCTCTCTGTCTGTTCTCTCTTTTCCTGCTCTGCCCAGTCTGGACTCCGGCAGGAGGGTCCCCCCTTATGATCCAGGTCCTGGTCCAGGTTTCTTCCCTCCTAAAGGGGAGTTTTTCTTGCCACTGTTTGGCTTAAGGTTTTTCTCCCACTAGGGGAGTTTTTACCTGCCATTGTTTATGTAATAATTGATGGGGGGTCATGCTCTGGTGTCTGGAAAGATGCTAGAGACAACTGTTGTAAAAGACGCTATATAAATAAAATTGAATTGAATTGAATATGTTGGCTCAATGCTAATGATGCTAATGATGCTAATGCTGCTAAAGCTGCTAACGCTGCTAAAGCCAACTCATTTTTGCCATGAGACAGAAAGTCATCCTCATTCATGAATTAGATGGACTGACTGCACTTCTAACCTGTAAAATGTCACTTCTCAGTCAAACTAATGAGACAACAAATGTATGTTTTGATTGGCGGCCAGCATAGCCAGTGGCTAGCTGTCATTTTGCTGCATAGCACTTACATCTGTATTGACCTGTGATTAAAGAGCTAACAGAACATAGTCGTTCATGTTTTAAAGAGGATTATGACTGGTTGTGGGTCGGGAAGGGTCCGGGGACGAAGCTTAGCTGAGGGCAGGCAGCTGGTGCTGCTGACTGAGTGTTGGCTAAACGCAGCGGCTAAACGCAGCTCCTCCAGCAGGGACCTGCAGGTTGCTACGCCAGAAGCAGACCTCTGCCAGTCCTTGTTTCAGCTCTGGCCGGACTCATTTCCAACATTGTTTCCATAGCAACGCTTGAAATTAGCATGTTTGAACAGGTTGTCTAAGAATAAATCTAAACTGACGTTAATTAGCATCATAGGTTGTGTAGGCTAAGTCAGCCAAGCTAATATGGCTAGCTCTGTGTAAGATGTAGACTATGATGATCAAGAATTTTTTGAATTTTTTTATTGATGTGTTTTATTGTTTTATTGTGATGCATCATGTAATTTTTTGTCTTACAGGTAAGATGTGTACAAAAACCACCAAGTTTGCTTCTCCTTACTAAACGATGAAACTACAGTTTCCCTGTAGTACCTGAAAAACATCTTCACAAGAATGCTGTCCTCTGCATGTGTGAAAGGTTCAGTCTGGACTCCGCAGACCTCATCCTCCTCCTCCACCCAGACCTCCGCTGGCCTCCTTTCTCTGCCATCCTGACAATGCTAATGATTCTCAGCGGGGCAGAGGATGACGGGTGACAGAGGCGGGCCGAGGTTGGCTGAGAGCGGGAGGAAGGGGCTGCACATGCGTGTGTTCGGCGCAGGACGAGGTCAAGGATGGTGGTGCAAAAGGCTCCTTCTCTGGTGACGTGTCGGGAGGGATACGCCACTCCCTCCTCGATGGTAATTAATCTCATTTAGGACAGCCCCTGACACCCTGAATCAGCCTCGACTCACATCACATGGGTGGTGGGAGGCAGGGAAGGTGGAGCTAAACACAAAGGAGGACAAGCAGGAGAGAAGACAGAGGGAGACTACATGGAAATGATATGCAACGAGCAGAAATGAAGCCTGGGGCATGGTTTTCCCGTTTCCTCGTGGTTACTGTGCTCATAATTCAAACATATGCCTTTAATAATTCACAAAAGCCAAATGTGTGAGGTGTTTCTGATCCATATTAAAAAAAGGGTGCTGGAAAGTATCCCCTTTCTAAGCAAATACTTACAGTTTCTTTTGAATAAAAAAAAACTACTCATAGGTGGAGAAATTAAATTTAGTGTTTCATTTAGTAATCAATGTGTTTTTCAGGGCCAAAACCAACTTTACAAAATAAGTATCCAGATATTAAGGAATAAGATATATTTCCACGACAGCCGTCCCAGCGTCTGTCTGCTCTTCCTTTTAGACTCAGTGAAAACATAAAATATAACAGATATAACAGATATAAACACATACAATGAAAATATTTATATTTTAATATTAAGATTTACAGCAGTCCAGGAGGTTCATTAGCCATCATTGAAGACATCACGTTCATTTGAACAAAGAAATCGTGTAATTATTATAAAATACATATAATTAGTGAAAACAAATGTAAAAACCCAAAGACAAGAACAAAAGGGTTTTATTATGAGAGTGTAGGTTTATGATGTGAGAGCTCAGATCATCTGAGGAGCATTTCACAGGCCTCTAACTTGTAAGATTGGTGGAAAACAGTCACTTCAAAAACAAAATAACTTCCTAATGTCAGCCAACATTAGGCGCTATCTCTCGGCTTCAGCCTTGTGAGATGCGTTTGAGTGTCGTTGCCTTCTTCAAATAACTCCTCTGCAAACACGACCTTCTCAACAAGGAGGTCGAGCTACCAGAACACAACACATCTAAAACCCAGCAATTCTCAACATGGCTATGCAACCAGATCTGTTTCTGGTGTCCACTTTACTCTTCCTCTACCAGGAACCAACGCACTAAAGAGGCTACCATGTATAGAGCAGTAACATATGGATTAAGCTTCCACCACATTTAACCAGGATAAACAATAAAGCTACATTCAAATATAAATTAAGAAAAGCAGCACTTAGCGAGGAAGTCAGTTTTAGTTAGTTGGTTTATTCTGAAATTCTTGGTTTATTCTGAAATTCTGAGTGTGTAAAATGGAATATTTTTTGGTTCTGGCTGGTTTCAACAATTTAATGGCTGAATTCTATTACATCTCAGATCATTTTTGTTTACATTTAGTTATGTTTTAATGGCAAGGATTGTATGTTATTGTTTTATGTGTGCAATGTTGGACCCCAGGAAGAATAGTCTTCACTGCAGTGAAGACTAATGGGGATCCGTAATAAATAAATGAATAAACACGTACAACAAAAACACCTCCAAAGAGGGAGGGAGATCCTGAAGAGCCAGCTGACAGGACAGAACAAAGCCCAAGACGTCCCCCCGTACGTCCTGCCAGTAATCAGATACCGCTCTAGCACAATAAACTCACCACAGCAAGAGACGGAAGCTTCTGATGTCAGGACGACAAACTCTTCCCCGTCCGGGGAGGGTTCCTCTCCAAACTCAACAGCCTGAGAGTCTCCACAAGGCGGCGGGTGGGACGCTTGGAAGTAGTGAGCGTCAAAGCCACCGTCCAGGATAAAACAACTAAAGGCTGAATTATGGTTCTGCGTTAAATCAACACAGAGCCTACGCCGTAGGGTACGCGGCTACGCGGGAGTCTCTCCGTACCCTACGCCGTAGCCTGACCTGCACCTCCCAAAAAATGTAACTACGCGTGGAGGCGCCGCAGACCCAACACAGACCGAGAGGGCTGTCATTGGTTTGCTTGGTAGCAACACATTTCCAGTTCCGGTTCTCTCTCGGTCGCTATTGACTACGTTTACATGCAGTCAAAATTTGGGTTATTGCTAATATTCCGGTTACTGAAACATTCAGAATATTCCATTTCCATGCGTGAGCAAACAGGGTTATCCCTGTAT
The DNA here is from genome assembly GCF_033807715.1 of Cololabis saira. Classification (NCBI taxonomy): domain Eukaryota; kingdom Metazoa; phylum Chordata; class Actinopteri; order Beloniformes; family Belonidae; genus Cololabis; species Cololabis saira. The sequence goes on along the minus strand of NC_084604.1, from coordinate 4,441,207 downwards.
ACATGATAATAATCATTCGGGATATCCCGATCAAAACAGCGACGCGCGGAAAACGTGATGACGCAATTACCATAATTTACGCTTTTTCTTCCTGTATCCAAATTCAAAACAAATGCTGTTTCGCGCAACTTTTCGCTCACCTTCTTTAAAATCTACTTTCTACCGTCTACAAATGCCAAAATGTTCAATTCCTTCATTACATTTCCCCAGGCCTTGAAAACTGCAGTAATAAAACCTCTTCTAAAAAAATCAAATCTGGATGCTACAACACTTAGTAACTATAGGCCAATATCAAATCTGCCATTTTTGGGGAAAATCATTGAAAAGGTTGTTTTCCAGCAAATCCATGCTTTTATGGTGCAAAACAACCTCTTTAATGTATTTCAGTCTGGATTTCCGCCACACCACAGCACTGAGACTGTACTCATCAAAGTCCTAAATGATATTCATCTGAATAATGATGCAGGCAAATCCTCTGTTCTGGTATTACTGGATCTCAGTGCTGCATTCGACACAGTTGATCATAACATTCTTCTCAGCAGACTGGAAAAGTGGGTGGGACTTACCGGCACTGTGCTTCAATGGTTTAAATCGTACTTACAAGATAGGGCCTTCTTTGTGTCAATAGGAAACCATGAGTCTAAGAGAACCAAGATCACATGTGGGGTTCCTCAAGGGTCTATACTTGGACCGCTTCTATTCAACATCTATATGCTACCGCTAGCTCAGATTATGGAACATCACAACATTTCCTACCATACTTATGCCGATGACACACAGCTCTATATTTCAGTGTCACCACATGACTACAGTTCCCTGCTCTCATTGTGTAACTGTATTCACCAAATCAATGAGTGGATGTGCCAGAATTTTCTCCAGCTAAATGCAGAAAAGACAGAGGTGATCCTTTTTGGCCCTAAAAATGAAAGGGAAAAGATCAGCGCTCACCTTGGCTCAATGTCATTGACAGCTACAAATCAAGCCAGAAATCTTGGTGTAATGATTGACTCAGACCTGAACTTCAACAGCCATCTAAAGTTTATCACTAAATCTGCCTATTACCACCTAAAAAACATTGCTAGAATTAAGGGGATTCTGTCTAAACAAGACATGGAAAAACTTATTCATGCATTCATTTTCAGTAGGTTGGATTATTGCAATGGCATCTTTACAGGCCTTAACAAGAAATCTATCAGGCAGCTGCAGCTGATCCAGAACGCTGCCGCCAGAGTCCTTACAAACACCAGGAAACTGGACCACATTACACCGGTCATGAAATCACTACACTGGCTTCCAGTGAGTCAAAGGATAGAGTTTAAAATCTTACTGCTGGTCTAAAAAGCACTGAATGGTCTTGGACCAAAATACATGGTTGATCTGTTAGTTCCCTATGAAGCTCCCAGACCCCTTAGGTCTTCTGGATCTGGTTTGTTGTTGTTCCAGAACCAGAACCAAGCAAGGTGAGGCAGCGTTCAGTTATTCTGCTCCTCACCGGTGGAACAAACTTCCTGTAGACCTGAGGTCTGCTCCAACTGTCAGCTCCTTCAAATCAGGGTTAAAAACATTACTGTTTACTCAAGCGTACTCTTAAATTAAACTTACCTGCTGTATTCTACTGCCCTTATTTTTAACAGATTGTGCTTTTTATTATTTTACTTCTTTTCTTATCATCTTATTCAATCATATTTGTTATTTACTGTCTAATTATGTCGAATTATTTACTGTCTAATTATGTCTTGCCGCTTTTAATGTCAATGTAAAGCACTTTGAATTACCTTGTGTTGAATTGTGCTATACAAATAAATTTGCCTTGCCTTGCCTTGCCTACATTTATGAAGTGATTATTCTCCTCCTGGTCTTGTGTTTCTCCGTGTTTATAAGAACTTCCTGGAATCAAAAGACCAGGATTCCTTGTGAACAGAGCCCCGCCCCTTCTCAACCTTTCCCCGACCCTGCACCCCAACCTGGGACTTGATGATTGGGCCGGAGCTTTGGGAGCTGCGTGCTGGCCTGCGGTCCCCACCCCTGGTCATCCCGTTGCTGCTTCCACCTGCCTGCTGTGTTGCTGCTGTCCCTGACTCCCCCAGTCTGGCCTTCGGCAGGAGGGTCCCCCCTGATGAGCCTGGTCCTGCTCAAGGTTTCTTCCCTCCTAAAGGGGAGTTTTTCTTGCCACTGTTTGGCTTAAGGTTTTTCTCCCACTAGGGGAGTTTTTACCTGCCATTGTTTATGTAATAACTGCTCGGGGGTCATGTTCTCGGTATGGGTCTCTGGAAAGCGTCTAGAGACAACTTTTGTTGTATTAGACGCTATATAAATAAAATTTAATTCAATTGAATTGAACAGAGCATGCCAGAAAACAAATTCCTGTTCCGTTTGATGGGGATATTCTGTTTGGCGTTTACATGACCGAATATTCAGGTTTTAAAAGGAGTAACCCAGGGCTCATATATGAGCAAATTCGGGTTATTCAAAGGGGTTATTGGTGTTTACGTGCAAAATTACGTGCAAATTCGGGTTATTGCCAATATTCGGGTTTTAAAAGGGTTATTGATGCATGGAAACGCAGTCAATGTTCATTGTGACCGTAAAAGCCGGAAGCTAAACAAAGAATCAACTAGAGACGACAATAACAATAACATTGATGTAATTCAGCCACATTGGAGGGTTTTCGAGCATGAATCGCATTTTCTTTTCTCGGGAAAAGAACGTAACCCCCTAGCGCTCTGGCGGGGTACTGCACCGCGGCGAAAGGGAGTGACGGAGAAGTCTGAAGGGTTCACGGCAGCGTCACGGCAATGGCGTAGGCTCTGCGTTGGTTTAACTCAGAACCATAAATTAGCTTAAGATCCAGTGGCAGCTGGTGCTAAAAACATTTTTGGGGGGGACGCAATTTACCTTGGCATACATAGGGGTGTAACGGTACACAGAAGTCACGGTTAGGTACAAGGTTGGTACGATGGGGAAAAAAGAAAGGTAGGAAATAATATTTTGGTCCTTTAATCTTGAAAAATTTAAACATCCAACAATGGCTTATTGGTCATAAGTTTTAGTGAAGCAGGTCAGTTCTGCTGCAGTGGAAAAAGAAAACTGAACATAAAGTCGGGGTTTAACATTTCAACAAGTCCACTGTTATTCTGTATAGTTTTTTTCTTCCTGGTTTGGGTTCAGTTTATTTTACACATTAGAGAGAAGAAAAACATTAACATTTCCATTGTTCTGTCTGGAATTTATATTATTTGAAAAGATAACGTTCCTTTCTTTCAGATATTAAATAATATACAAAATCAACAAATATTATTTCAAAAGCAAGTGTTATTTAAACTATTTAAAACAAACATAAAAATATGGTTTGTGTAGTATGAATCTAATTCATACCAATTAAAAAAGATCCTCAGGTCACGTGCTTATCAAACGTTGGAGATTTTACACTGGATTCTGTTTGATTCATTTTGGAACCAAATAAATATTTAAACATCATTTAATTACTATTGACAGTCACCCACAGACTGAAATAACACAATCTTTTAATAATTATATGCATCTTACAGCATGTTTTTTTATGTTATTTTTATTTTATGTTATTCTTCTTCTCTTGATTTGATGGGGGCGGCGCCCTAGTGCCCTCTACTGACCAGCCGCCACTGCTAAGATTGGAAGGACCTTGACTCAAAGGAGGACTCAAATGCACGACTCCAGGAACAAAAAGAGCATTTATTCAAAAAGGAGCAAAAAGTGTCATAGCAACAGAAAACACTCTTGATGAGGAAAAATCCAAGGCTGAACAAAAAGCGCTCTCAGGGGGGATCAATCTTTCAC
>NC_084604.1:4394891-4432391 GCF_033807715.1 Cololabis saira | reverse complement strand
CAACACGCACAATTATTCTCCCCAGGGAGTTTTTTTTCCCAAGATTCCCGTACCAACAAATGATACAAAATGAAATAACAGATTCAATAAAAGCACTATAAAACATTTTAATCAGAGTTTTGTCTACCTGGAATTTAGCAGCTTCCTCTGACAAAAGAGGCGTTGTTGACCTTTTTTTGCAAAGAGTTTCACAACTCACATCAAATTTGAGCATATTATCAATTATAGTGCCGAGATATTTGTCACTGGTCACTCGTTCAACTGGCTGAAGAATACTAGGAACTGGGGATTTACGTCTAAAATCAATGCAAACCTCTTTTGTTTTAGAAACATTTTAAAAGATCCTCTCCTCACACTCTCCTCTCATCCTCTCCTCTCCTGAAATTGCTTTTCATTTTGCTCAAATTTAATTTTGGTTAATTTTGGTTTAATTCACCGTAGAGATTACTTTTGTAATCCTGTATTTGACCCGGTCTTTGTACGTTTTGACTGTATAGAAACGTAATTCTTGCCATTTTAATAATGTGATTTGTACATGTTTAAATTGTGTCTTGCCGCTTTTAATGTTGATGTAAAGCACTTTGAATTACCTTGTGTTGAATTGTGCTATACAAATAAACTTGCCTTGCCTCCTCCTCTCCTCCTCTCCTCCTCCCCTCCTCTCCTCCTCCCCTCCTCTCCTCCTCCCCTCCTCCCATCCTCCTCTCCTCCCCAGACACCCTTTATTCCCCCTGCTCGCCCTGGTGTTTGAGAAGTGCGAGCTGGCCACCTGCACCCCCAGGGAGCCCGGCCTGGCCGGGGGGGACGTCTGCTCCTCGGACTCCTTCAACGAGGACATCGCAGTGTTCGCCAAGCAGGTGCGGCCGTGGCCCGGGAGGCCCAGCACGCCCGAGCCTCGGCCATGGCCGTGGCCCGGGAGGCCTAGCACGCCGGAGCCTCGGCCATGGCTGTGTCTGTGGAAGTAAAGTCACATCCTCTCGTGTCTCTCCTCAGATCCGCGTGGAGAAACCTCTGTTTTCATCCAACCCGGAGCTGGATAACCTGGTGGGCGCGCTCAACAAATACACAATAAAGCAGATATTAGGTGGTTTGTTAGATAATAATAATATTAATAATAAAAATAATAATAATAATAATAATAATAATAATAAGGGTAATTTATATTTGGTTACATTTCTATGAAATTGCACAATAAATAATTCCGCTAATTATAATCCATATTCTGTAACAGAATTATTATGGAATTATTATTATTATTATAATTATTGTTTTTATTATCATTTTATTATTGTTATTAGCATTAGAGTATAAATATAACATTTGTAATTTAATAGTGACCCAATTATTTAATAACAATAATATTAATTATATATATATATGAACATTGAATATTCTAACAATATATTGAGTAAATCTCACAAATATATATATATATATATATATATATATATATATATATATATATATATATATATATATATATATATATATATATATATATATATATATATATATATATATATATATTATATGTATATAGGTTAGGACATGTGCAGAGATGGATTATGGATTTAGGCTGGAACGGCCCTGAAATACGTTCTGCAGAAAGGCTTCTTTTTTTTTTTATTTGGGGCTGTGATAAAAAGCGCTGACTGAGAATAAAAAACAAAAACCCCGATAATGTTGGTGAAGAATCGAAAAAGAGCGTCCAGCAGCCACAGCGTTGGTGACGCGTGTGCCGGAGCCGCGTTTAACCGCAGCAGCCGCGGGTCCGTCTGCACTGACAGAGGAAACGCGGCTCTGCTGGGGCTGCGTGGGTAGGAAACGTCTCTTAATGTCCCTGAATGTTGGGGACATAAAAGCCCCAACGTTTTATTCAGGGTTTTATTTCTGAAGAGAAGCGTCCTGCCACGACAAAAGTCCCGGAGCAGCACGAACATTTAACAGTCTTTATGAAGAATAGACTCTGCTTTCATTTATATTCATTCCCTGAATATCTATATCTATTCATATCTATAGTTATAGTATATTACACTGTACTTTTTTATATAAAAGTCTAAATTCTCAAACCACAAACGGAAAAAAAAGTGTGTGTATATATATATATATATATATATATATATATATATATATATATATATATATATTTATATATGTGAGATAATACAAAAATGATAATTATTATTCTTATTAAAGTATGATTTACAAAACATTTCTTCCCCTAAATGTAATTCCTACAGAAGGAATTAAAAAAATTCAATCTCCTCTTCAGATGATCCAGGCCATTCAGGTGCTCCGATTTCATCTTCTGGAGCTGGAGAAGGTGAAGACTTCTTTGTTATGGTTGTTTTTATTGTTGTTTTTACCCTTTATTGTTTTTTGGTTGGTGGAGTGGAGGCGTCCAGAGTCTCACACGGTCGGTGTTTCCAGGTCCACGAGCTGTGTGACAACTTCTGCCACCGCTACATCAGCTGCCTGAAGGGGAAGATGCCCATCGACCTGGTCATCGAGGACAGGGACCTCTGCAAGTCGGACTTCGACGACCTGTCAGGATCCTCCACCAACCTGTCAGAGCTGGTGGGTTCCTCTGCTCCTCCGTGTTCTCTCACATCTCCCATCAGTGCAGGGAAGCCCTTTTCCCGCTGTGCTCGGTAGCTTCTTTGATCAGCAATGGATAGGATGGTGGAAGATTTGTCCTCCCCACTGACAGTTCCACATGAAACGGATGCTGCACTTTAGGAAAACGATTTGGCCCGTGTGTGGAAAATATTTTTCTTCCTGTGAGTCTGCCGTAGTGGTTCTCCGGGAACACAGGGGGAGTGTATGGATGCTGCACACGAGGCGATGGAAAATACCTCAAGCAGATGTTTGTAGGTGCTGAAAGGGACGTGTAAGGGGTGAATAATATTCTCTGAAAATATATAAACAAAACAAAAAAGTTAAAAGCAAGAAAGGAAGTATAATAATGAACTGATGCTGCAGAATAAAACCGTTCCTTTGACGTTACAATGAAAATGAGCACAGATGAGGGCAAAAACAAAGAAAACCCAAGAAAGACAAAACAACCGACTTCTTATAAATAAGCAGCAACAATTACAAATGTGCGTATTGCACAGTTATGTTTGAGATTAATTCTTTTCTAGCACTTACATTAAAAACTGCTCGCGAGTTTGGAGATGCAGGATTTAGTGGAGCAACTCCAGTGTGAGAAGCCCGGATGAAACGGGTCCAGATTATGGTTCCGGCATGTTTCTGTCCACAGGCTGTATAAGAAGAACTGGAGGAGGTGCTCTAAAGCCTGTTCCTCGTGTTGCTGCACGGTGCCATGATGGCCCAAACAAGCAGACCACACCCCCAGGTGGCTTAGCTTATGCTAAAGCCCAGGACACACCCACCTGACGTCGCCCGCTGTCGGCCGACTGCTGTGTCGCCTCGCGTCGCCTGTGTCAGGCTGGGTCGGGCTAAAAAAAAAGCACTTGAACACACTGCAAAGACACCCAACGGTGAACTAGCACGTACGTTCTGCGCATGCGTGAGAGGTAATTCCCCTCCATACCAGCAGGCAGCGGTAGTCTGTATTCAGGGGCTCAAGGAGGAGGACAGCGCTTTTTTTTCAAAGCTTTATTGAGAAAACACAAGTGCAATACAAAACAGCGGCGACCAGACGGCACAACCACCTGCAGCTCTGTGGAGAATTACCACTGGCTAAAATAAATAATTTAGGAAGATAAATGTTGGTTTAATAGATGAAATCTAACAGTTGTAGCTACGCCTGAAATTTGCTCCGAAACTTTCGGGATTTTCTGCCTGCCGGCTCGGGAGCTGATTTATGGTTCCGCGATAAGTCGACGCAGAGCCTACGGCGTACAGCGTACGGCGCGCGTCGCTGCGTAACCTACGCCGTAGGCTCTGCGTTGGTGTAACGCGGAACCATAAATCAGCCTTTATTCTGGCGAGGTTTGAAAAAGACTTCGCAACAACGGGCAAGCGAGTGATTATGTACATTCACTGAGTGAATATTATGAAAGTAAAATATATATTTCTCGCTAAAAATGTAATCAAAACTCATTTTTATCCAGAAACTAACTCAAAATATTGATTTTATTCACTAACAAATAAGAAATGTCCGCCATGTTTTTTTTTTTTGATTCAGTCCGCAAATGACGACGAAAAGCATTCTGGGAAATTCTGGAAACAGCCAATCACAGAGTGAGCTGTTTGACCGACCGCCGCCGCCGATTCGACATGTCGAATCGGCTGAAAAGGTCCCGACGGGCGGCCGACCTGTGGTGACGTGCGGGACACACCGGGGAAACTATGCCGACAGACGCACCGACGCACATCAATGGCCCGACGGCCGACAATCGGCTTGGTGTGTCAGGGCCTTAACCTAACATGCTAACTATTCCTCTGTTATTTTTGTCAAATCTGTCCAAATGTCCTCATTTTAATTGTTACTCTCAAAACCCTGTCTAAAACAGGTACCGGGTACCGGGCTCAGTCACAGCTGCTGGACCCGGGCCAGGTGGACTCCTTACTTTCTCCAAACAGTTGGTTAGTTTTAGAAGTAGGGCTGGGTATCGATTCAAATGTCAAGAATCGTTTCGATTCGGATTCTTAAGATTCAGAATCGATTATTAGGATCTGATTCGATCCGATATTGATTTGGGTTAGTGTTATTAAAAAGGTTTTTTGAGCTGTTGCCTGAATTGTATGACTGTAAAATAACTAGTGAAATAATAATTTCACAATAATTATTGTGAAATAACTAAGAAATAAATAACTCAAACAGACCTTTCAATATCCATTTAAAGTGATAAAAAAGAAAGAAATTGCAACAGTTCATGCAGTAAACAAATCATTTTAGCTTATCTAATTTATTCTGTCACCACGCACACAGCATGTCATGAAGCACCAGGCATTTTTCAGAAGTGTCATGACAAACTGTGTCCGACTACTGGGAGTAAAGTTCACTGGGCGAAAATGTAATGGTGAAAAAAAATCGATCTTTAGACATAAGAATCGATTTTTAGGAATTAATATGAGAATCGATTTAGAATCGGAAAACCGATTTTTTCAACACAGGCCTATTTGGAAGTGCGTTTGGTTTCGGTGGAAACGGCCATTTGCTGCACGTGTACATCGTGTCATTCTTTGCACAAGTTTAAACCGGTTAAAACCTGCCACCTTTGAGCCGAAGGTCCCCGCCGTGTCCCCGCCCCTCTCCTCACTCGTGTCCTCACCCCTGTCCCTCCACGTCTGAGCGACGAGCTGCTGGACTTGTCCACGCGAGCCCCGGTCCCGTGGGCTGCCGTGAGGACGGCGAGGACAGAGCTGAGCCTGAACCAGGTCTTTATTTAGCCTGAAGAAGGGGGAACATATGGCGGCTCCTCGAGAGGACGGGGCTCCTCGAGAGGATGCCTAATTACGGCGTGGCAGCTCCAGAAAAGAGGCTGCGTCCTTGAGAGGTTCCATTCAGGCCGCTCTATTGTCTCGCCGTCCTCCAGTCGTCCTCCAGTCGTCAGCTGATCACCATCCGGCGAGCAGCTGACGCTGAGACCAGCGGGGACGGGCGGTCCGACCCGTTAAATACGGGTCTGCAGCAGCCCGTCCCCCAGACCAGAAACCCGGCAGCTCCAGCACTGATGGTAAGGTTCTGCTGTCCTCCCACGCTCTGCTCCTGGACCTCCTCACGGCTCTGCTCTGCTTCCTCTCGTCCCCCAGAACCCGGCGTCCTGGAGAGACATGGACGAGGCCCACTCCACGCCCTCGGTGGGCACGCCGGGACCGTCCAGCGGGGGACACATCTCCCACGGGGGGGACAACTCCAGTGATCTGGGTGAGTGCTGCTCTCCCTTCCAACAGAACCTCTGCTGTCTCTCTGTGGACCAGCACCAGCACTGTCTTGAGGGACACGTCCATCCTCATCAGCACTTGTTTCATTTCACATCAAATATTTGATTCTATTCGTTTTCTTTGAAGTTTAGTCAGTGTTTAACATATAGAGGGAATGTGCATGACGTCACAGATGTGACTTCACAGCGGGTTACGCCCACTGAGTGGCAGAAAGACTGAGTGACAGAAAGACTGAGTGTCAGAAAGACTGAGTGACAGCGTAAACTTTCAGTTTGAGCAACTGGAAAACATCTAAAATGGGAAAGAGCTGTTGTGCGATCGACTGTACTGTACTGTAGATTTAGCAAGAAATCGGAGTTATCGTTTTACAGACTGCCGAAAAATGAGAGACAAATGGATCTCTGCAATTCACAGAAACAACTGGATTCCAGACACCAAAACCTATTTTGTATCAGGTAATGTTGGATTTTTGGGTAGCTAACGTTAAACGGTCAAATCATAAAGTTCGGTGTCCTCATCACTTTAATTTCTACAACAAATCCTGCCTTGAAGTCGGACCAAGCGTCAAGACTTCTGTAAGCCTTCAAGCTTTGCTTCGTGTATTTCCCGAGCGTAGAAATTAAGTACATAGAAATATCAGGAAACTGGAAATATTAATGTCCATGAACCACTGGTTCTTGGTAACTGTACCAAATATTAATGTCCATGGACCACTGGTTCTTGGGGTAACTGTACCAAATATTCATGTCCATGGACCACTGGTTCTTGGTAACTGTACCAAATATTAATGTCCATGGACCACTGGTTCTTGGTAACTGTACCAAATATTAATGTCCATGGACCACTGGTTCTTGGTAACTGTACCAAATATTAATGTCCATGGACCACTGGTTCTTGGTAACTGTACCAAACATTAATGTCCATGGACCACTGGTTCTTGGTAACTGTACCAAATATTAATGTCCATGGACCACTGGTTCTTGGGGGAACTGTACGGGTCACTGTCAAGTCCAACTGCCTTTTAATTTAAGCCAATAATCGGCTGTTATCCCGTCTTTTCCACTAGTTGCAGCCGTTTTTGCTGATGTTTTCAGTGCGAGTAAGGGGGCTGGTCCAGTGGGAAAGTGACGTCAATGCAGACCCTCTATTCATAATCAGGGGTGTGATCTTGTGATTGACAGCTGGCTCTGGTTCCAGGCTTGTTGTGGGTGTGGTTTTATGTTGTGGTGCTGGATCAGAGCTCCGCCCCCCCGCTTCAACTCCGGCAGCCCTCCCTGAAACGCAGACTGTTCAGAAAGAAACACAAGCAGATGCAGGAATCATTCTTTTTAAACTCTTTTATTTTCACACTGCAGCTTTTTTCAGATTTGTTGTTCATCCATCCATGATGGGGATCTGTGCTCATATCAGTGCACGTCACCGGTCATGGTGGGGGGGGCGTGGCCACTCAGAACTCCGCCCCTCTGATGTCCCCTCCCATCCCCGGGCTTGGCCCTGCACAGGTGCACTCTGGGCAACGCCCCGCTGGCAGCTGGGGTCCAGTCAGAGACGTTCTATGAACGAGACAGCCCACTACGGTTGTGTTTCCTGTATCTGTGTCACGTGGGTTCACCCACTCGTTGCCAGCTGTGGTCGTTGCCAGCTGTGGTCGTTGCCAGCTGTGGTCGTTGCCAGCTGTGGTCGTTGCCAGTACTCGAGTTGTAAAAAAAAAATCAGGGGGGATGGTGGATTTTATATGGGGACAGATAATTTGTGCTGATAACAAATAATATAATATATTACAAATAATAGCAGTGACCAAAACACCTGCAGAAATACTGCAGGAATGACATAGCAGCAGTTAAATGCAGCCTTCTGTAAGCTTTAAATATCCACTGGACTTACATCAAATACATCAAAACACAACAATAAAAAACAGTTTTCTGAACTTATCAATATGACTCTGTCCTTCACAGGATAAGTAAAATGGATCACTGCAAAAACTCAAAATCTTAACAAGAATTGTCTTTGTCTTATTTCTAGTTAAAATGTCTCATTTTAGTAAAAAAAATCTCATTACCCTTAAAACAAGACTCATCACTGGAAAAAACAACAATTTTCACCTGTTTCAAGTAGATTTTCACTTAAAATAAGTAGAAAAATCTGCCAGTGGAACAAGATTTTTTTTGCTTGTAATAAGAATACAGTATAAATCTTGTCCCACTGGCAGATTTTTCCCCTGGCGGTGGGTTTCCTCCCTCCTACTTCCCCCTTCTGTGGGGTTGCCGGTGGCCTGGGTTGCTCCCCCCCCTCCCCCACTATAGATATACTTCAGGTGGAGCTTTGTTTGGATTATTACACACACACACACACACACACACACACACACACACATACACACACATAGCCACACATGTGCACACACAGACACATTTAGCCACACTTACATATACACGCTCACACACACACATACACACATATAGCCACTCAGTCACATGCGTATACACACACATACACAGCCACACAAACATATACATACACACACACATAGCCACAAAGACATGTACACACACACACGCACGCATACACACACACAGACACACACACACACACACACACACATACACACACACACACGCATGCCACAAAGACATGTACACACACACACACACGCACGCATACATACACGCACACACACACATAGACATACACACTGGCTTGTTCACCTGCACGCTTGCTCTGTAGTTTTGAGGTTAGTTAATCGCGGTAGCTAGGTAAAAAAAGGTTAAAAAAAAAAGAAAAATGAAGCTGCAAACATAAAAAAACAAGCCATTTTTATTTCACTAAGGACTGACAGCTGTTTTGGTTTATGATCATTGTAATTATAAGTAAATCCTGTGCTCTTCCTCCATCACTCTGTTTGTGTAGAAATGTCCCAAAATGTTTAAAACAAAAAGAACAAAAAAAAATGTTTTTTTTTCCCAAATCTGGACATTTGTTTATCATTTCTTGTGTCTTTACATCCAGTAAAGAAAAGAAGTGATGATTAGTGGAGCAGCTTGAGTGCAGTGTTGGAGAGATGGAGGAGAGTAAAGCAGCAATAACTGATCCGTCCGTCAGACACGCTTCAGCCACACCTTCACGCACCCCCACAGGTGTTGTTGAGATGAAACCAAGTTTCCAGTGACGTTAAACTGCTGAAGAAAGATGATGAGATTCTCTGAGAAGTGTAGGTTTATGGAATCACTGAGCTGGAATCCGAACAAGAAGCGCCTGCGCTGTCCTCTCTCTGGAGGGGAGTCATTAGCCATGCTTCCATGGTCCGGCCAAACCTTTTAAAATGTAATTTGGGAGCACAAAGAAGTGGTGATGCGACTGGTGTCCCTGGACAACCACAGGGAGGAACTCCGACCGCAGCGTCCTCTGTGGGCTCCGAGTGTCAGGCTACGTCTTTGATATCTCCTTCTCCTCTGTGGCGGATGCTGACCACACATACATGCAGTTGAGCTCTCCCAGGAATGTCTGGGGGTTCTGGGAGGGGTGTGGAGAAGTCCATCACAAAGACTCCAACAGATGGAATGACAGTAGGAGACCCTGCCCACTTCCACGGAGGAACAATGTTTCATCCTGGATTCCTGAGAGCAGCTCAGGAATGCGGAAGAGTGGAGGTGCTGACATGCCGGTGACATCACAGCTGTCAGTCTGCTTTTGTCTGGATGGATGGGAGGCGGAGTCACTCCACAAGACACTCCAAAGGGAAAGTTGGCGCCCCAACCCCTCCACCTTGTCATCTGTCAGTGTTCTTGAGCAGAACACTGGACCCCACATTGCAGCCATTCTTCTCATGGTTCGGGTCCTGAGCTGGTCGTCTAGCTCTCCGTACTTACGGCGCTTTTCCACTAGCACCTACTCGGCTCTACTCATCTCAGCTCGGCTCGACTCAACTTGGCCTGGTTTCTTTTCCATAACAATTCAGCACCTGGAGCAGAAGTAGGAGGTTGGAGTGAAGCTGCTGTGACGTATTTGATTGTGTATCTAAATGAAGAAGACAACACTAAAGATGTAGAACCTGGAGGAGATGATAGATGTGCTGCTGGGTCTGTGGTTTGTGTTCGATAATAATGGCAAATGTATCTACGTGAGATTATAGTGTTATAGCTGAATGAGTCAAATAGTGTTAGTGCATTTGCTGCCTAGTTTTTCAAACCACCGCTGCTCCAGTTCAATGCCACCAGCATAAAGTGTACAACGCCAGCTGCTACGGTTTTCAGCCATCCTTTCCCAGCTAGATGTATCGACATTTAACGCTTTCATATCGCGTTTCGCGACATCCTTGAAGCGAAGAAGTGGACGTCCTCTCCTTCGCACACCCTCACAAAGCTCGCCGTAGAGGATGCACTTGGGCAGCCGGTAGTCTGGCATTCTGTGCAGGTGACCAAGCCAACGGAGCCTTCTGATCTTCAGAGTTTGGAAGAGAGATTTGCTGCCAGCCCGTTTCTAAACTTCTTAGTTCGTGACCCTGTCCTGCCACTTAATTCCCTGCATGTGCCTTAGGCAACGAATATGGAAGGAGTTCAGCCTTTGTTCTTGACGGGCATATGTTGTCCATGTTTCCGCACCATATAACATTACAATAAGAACGCAGGATTCATAAATGCGGCACTTACTTCGTTCCGTTCCGTTTGTGTTTGATACCTAGTTAATAAATGAGAGAGAGAGAAGCTTCAAGCGGCAATGCTTTTTTGTTTGTTAGTTTGTCTCTGTGCTGCTGAAAAGTCAGCTGGAGCCGTGAGCAGCTATGAAGAGACAGAGCTCCTGGTAGATCTGGTCGTTCCTTATCGCCGTCTAGATTCCTTTTTATTTCTCTCCTCAGCACCAGGTTTATGAACATCTGCACCTCAGAGTTGGATCATGAAACAGACTTTTGCTGCCATTGCTGGTTGAATAAAATGAACAAGAATCCGTCAGAGTCTCTTTCTCTGATGTCACATCCTGACTCAGACGTCTGACTCCAACCCCCCGACCAATCGGTGGCCTGTAGTGTGATGATGTCAGATACAGCCGACTCAGCCGCTTAGAACCTCGGCAGAATAGATACAGAAAAGTATCTACAAAACCGAGTCGAGTCGAGTCGGGTCGGGCCTGAGTAGGTGCTAGTGGAAAAGCGCAATTAGATGTCATTACCAACTGTACAGGGGTGGAATTTTCATCAATTATGTTTTGAACTGACTGTTGCCTGGACCTCTACGTCCCCAGAGCTCGCTTCAACAGTCTGGGGTCAACAAGACTTTGAACCACTGTGGCGCCCCCTACAGGTGGATGGAGAACCCCTGTTCTCAGGCTGAGACCAGCTGGTCTCCGTGGGTAAAGGCCCGGCCACTGGCTGCTCCCCCGGGTCTGGGTCTGGCTCCAGGGTCTGGCCCCCGGGTCTGGGTCTGGCCCCCGGGTCTGGCCCCCGGGTCTGGGTCTGGCCCCCGGGTCTGGCCCCCGGGTCTGGCTCCAGGGTCTGGCCCCCGGGTCTGGCTCCAGGGTCTGGCCCCCGGGTCTGGCCCCCGGGTCTGGCCCCCGGGTCTGGCCGCCGGGTCTGGCTCCAGGGTCTGGCCCCCGGGTCTGGCCCCCGGGTCTGGCCCCCGGGTCTGGCCCCCGGGTCTGGGTCTGGCTCCAGGGGGCAGCCTCTGTGACACTGGTCCAGGTGAGGGATATCCATTTCTTGAGTTTTTGGTTTCCATACGAGTATATGCGAGTTGCCCCTAGTCTGGCGTGTCTCCAGGACACTTTGCCCTGGGATCATTCAGGCGGGCAAACCCTCCACCATGACAAGGTGGCAGAGGTGTCAAGTAACGAAGTACAAATACTTTCTTACCTTACTTAAGTAGAAATTTTGGTTATCTATACTTCACTGGAGTAATTATTTTTCAGACGACTTTTTACTTTTACTCCTTACATTTTCACACAATTATCTGTACTTTTTACTCCTTACATTTTAAAAACAGCCTCGTTACTCTATTTCATTTCAGCCTTTAATAAAAACTATCCAGTTAAATTGCTCCATCCGGATAGAGTGAATTTGGTTGTGGTTGTTTCAGATGTTCTTGTCCAGTTTTGTTCTTACATCCGTTCCCTCAGATTCCTGCAACTGAACTTGGATGTACATTCCAATAAAGGTTAGGATAAATGATAACATGCCTCTGAAGTTTGACTTTTTGCAGCATTGCAATACTTATAGGCAACTAGTCATCATATCTCCTGCTCTCTGAAACACATGTTAATGCTCAATAGTACACATATATGGTTCTTTAATATATTTGCATTATACTAAGATGCATTCATTTTCAATGGCTTTTGTCCTTAATGGCTTTTTTCCCCCTTACATTACTTTTACTTTTTTGAAGTAGTTTTGAAACCAGTACTTTTATACTTTTACTTGAGTAAAAAACTTGAGTTGATACTTCAACTTCTACAGGAGTATTTTTAAACTCTATCTATACTTCTACCTGAGTAATGAATGTGAATAATGAAGACACCTCTGCAAGGTGGTGATTGGAGGGTTTGGGGTGATTATATTTGCTCCTCCCTTTTCTTATTCTTTGGGGGATACACCTGGATTGGGCAGAGGCAGCTTGAAAACTACACTTTAAAGCCCCTCTCCAATCGTTGGTGACATCAGAAGGGAGTGTCTGGTTCTTTTGATTCAGTCTGTGGGGACAGTCCATGTAGCGTAGTCTACCATTGGCTTGTTTGTAAGATGCGCTGTTGGACTCACTGTGGTGAAGTTAATTTCTCAGCATGAGAAATGCCATGTGTGGCGTGACAGCATGTGAACTTGTTGAAATGTCCACGTAGCTGTGTCCACGTAGCTGTGTCTATGTAGCCGTGTCTACGTAGCTGTGTCTATGCAGCCGTGTCTACGTAGCCATGTCTACGTAGCTGTGTCTATGTAGCCGTGTCTACGTAGCTGTGTCTATGCAGCCGTGTATATACGTAGCCGTGTCTATGTAGCCATGTCTATGTAGCCGTGTATACGTAGCCGTGTCTATGTAGCCATGTCTATGTAGCCGTGTCTATGTAGCCGTGTATACGTAGCCGTGTCTATGTAGCCATGTCTATGTAGCCGTGTATACGTAGCCGTGTCTATGTAGCTGTGTCTATGTAGCCGTGTATACGTAGCCGTGTCTATGTAGCCGTGTCTATGTAGCCGTGTATACGTAGCCGTGTCTATGTAGCCGTGTCTATGTAGCTGTGTATACGTAGCCGTGTCTATGTAGCCATGTCTATGTAGCCGTGTCTACGTAGCTGTGTCTATGTAGCCGTGTATACGTAGCCGTGTCTATGTAGCCATCTCTATGTAGCCGTGTCTACGTAGCTGTGTCTAAGTAGCCGTGTATACGTAGCCAGGTCTATGTAGCCATGTCTATGTAGCCGTGTCTATGTAGCTGTGTATATGTAGCCGTGTCTATGTAGCCATGTCTATGTAGCCGTGTCTACGTAGCTGTGTCTATGTAGCCGTGTATACGTAGCCGTGTCTATGTAGCCATCTCTATGTAGCCGTGTCTACGTAGCTGTGTCTAAGTAGCCGTGTATACGTAGCCATCTCTATGTAGCCGTGTCTACGTAGCTGTGTCTAAGTAGCCGTGTATACGTAGCCAGGTCTATGTAGCCATGTCTATGTAGCCGTGTCTATGTAGCTGTGTATATGTAGCCGTGTCTATGTAGCCATGTCTATGTAGCCGTGTCTACATAGCTGTGTCTATGTAGCCATGTCTATGTAGCCGTGTCTATGTAGCTGTGTATATGTAGCCGTGTCTACGTAGCCGTGTCTATTTAGCCATGTCTATGTAGCCGTGTATACGTAGCCAGGTCTATGTAGCGATGTCTATGTAGCCGTGTCTATGTAGCCATGTGTATGTAGCCGTGTCTACGTCGCTAGTAGCTGTGTCCAGGTAGCCGTGTCCACCTAGCTGTGTCCACCTAACTGGTAGCTGTGTCCACGTAGCTGTGTCCACGTAGCTGTGTCCACGTAGCTGGTAGCCGTGTCCACGTAGCCGTGTCCACGTAGCCGTGTCTATGTAGCCGTGTCTATGTAGCCGTGTATACGTAGCCGTGTCTATGTAGCCGTGTCTATGTAGCTGTGTATACGTAGCCGTGTCCACGTAGCCGTGTCCACGTAGCTGCTCGGTGTTGGAATTGTGTTTTATTTTGTAACATTGTGTGTATTGTATAGTTGTGTGTATTGTATCATCGTGTTTATTGTACCGTTGTGTGTATTGTATCGTATTGTATCACGTTTCGAATAATTCAAAATGGATGAGTGATCTGCTTGTGACACTTTTACCTGCAAGTTAATGGAAAAGCGAATTAGAACTACTGTCCTGAAAACATCCTCACATCGCTGCACCCTCCATCCAAAGTTGAGCGTGATTCACACACGTGATTCACACACGGGATTCACACACGGGATTCACACACGTGATTCACACACGTGATTGTGAAGGGGGAGGAGTCAGCCGCTGTCAGTGATGATGGATCTGAGCTCATTACAAACACCACGCTGCCTCCGCATCAGCAACGCAGCAATCACATCTGCCAGCTGTTTCACGTTGTCTGAGCGGACACGTTGCCTGGCAACCGGCACGGCCGGGGGTGAGGAAGGAGGAGCAGGTGTTGCTGGTTTGATTCCTCCTTTCCTACACGCTAAAGTGTCCTCAAGTAAAAGCTGACGCTGTCTTCACCAGCTGCTGTTTGGGTGTGAAGAACATTAAGAAGAAGTGGAGGGTGAAAGACAAACGTCAGGACTCTACACTCGCCGTGTGAACGCGTGTAAAAGTCATTTACAATATTTGATTTAGATTTTTTTATTTATTTATTTATTTGCACATTTTTGAAAGAAGATTAGAAAAAAATACAATGGAGTGTGTTTAGAGAAAAAAAACAAAAAAAAAACAACAAAAAAACACCAACATAAAAGAAAATGTGCTGGAGAGGTCAGAAACCTGAGAGGCTTATCGAGTGGCCTCCCCTCTATGATATACTGCAGACAGTAAAACAAGAAATACTTTAGAAACTAAAAAAAACACAAGATGATTACCGTATTTTCCGCACTATAAGGCGCACTAAATATCTGGTAAAATACCGACTATAGTGGCTGGGGTTGAGTTACGAATCTACCTGATGGAGCTGCGCTACAGGAAATGCTACAAAATCCTACAGCAAATGCAAAAAAAAAAAAAACAAGAAGAAAAGTACCGTATGTCAAACTTTATTAACAAAATAAAAACCAGCTTTGCTCCGTCTCGTCAAAGTCTCCATTATGCGAGTCAGCGTCGCTGCTGTTGTCGAACGTCTGTGACGATTCCTGACGTTTTTAGTGCCATTACTTCGGCGACACCAACTACATTACCCACAATCCCCCTGACTACATTACCCACAATCCCCCTGACTACATTACCCACAATCCCCCTGACTACAGTAACAGAAATTACCGTAATGATCATATATAAGGCGCACTGCATTATAAGGCGCACTGCCGGTTTTTGAGATAATTAAAGGCTTTTAGGTGCGCCTTATAGTTCGGAAAATACGGTAGATAATAGTTAAAATAGACATCATAAAAAATATGATAAAGGGAGCAGAATGTAGCATAAACCAAAACAAAGAGCATCTGGATATATAATATAGTGTACAATGTACTTGTATGTACATGTAGAGACAGACACACAGACGTTGATGGTACTGGGTCAGCAGCTGTTTACATCTCAGCTAGGAGTTTGTTTTTTAATCTTTTTTTTTTGAAAACAAGGAGGGACAGGGTACTAGGTTCGAGAAGTTATTCCGCAGTTATTCCGTATTTTCTGGACTATAAGCCGCTACTTTTTTCATAGGTTTTCAACCATGCAGCTTATACAAAGGTTATTCTATTCTGTGGATTTTTCTTCCACCGTTCAGGGGCGCTCTAACCGGAATTAAAATAAAAAATAAGACAAAATAAATGCAAAGAAGAATACGCTACTTCTTCTTTAGCAGATATGAGTAGGTAGAAGCAGATTTCAAACAGATAAATAGATAAATAAATAGCGGTTATTTTCTCTTGGTTCTGTCCCGTTTTAATCAGCAAAGTTGCTGCCGTGTTAAAAGACACTGTTAGGAAAGGATTTATTTAGGTACAAACATGTACATCATTTACAGTTCAAAATCCTTCTGTACATGTAGTAAATATCTAATCTAACAACATAAATGTCTGCGGCTTGCATATCTTTTTTTTTAAATGGAGCAGGTGCGGCTTGTATATCTTTTTTTTATTATTTTTTTAAAAATAGAGCGGATGCGACTTATATGCAGGTGCGGCTTATAGTCCAGAAAATATGGTAGTTTTTTTTTTTTATTTACATGTTGAGCAATTGTTAATTTCTTTATTTTAGTCATAGTTCATGAAGGAAATAGAAGCCGAAGAGAAATAAACATGTAGTTTCCAGAGTTATGAGGTCCGGCCAGCTCTTTCCTGGATTCTGGTTTTCTGTGATGCTGCAAGAATTCAGCAGAACTTCACAGCGCGGTCCAGCTATCTGGAGCTCAACTGGGAAAGATTATTCACACGATGATTATTCACCATAAAAACATTCAGATAAAGGAACTGACGCAACATCGCGAAGAGCACGACGATCAGATGATTTATGTCTTTTTTTTAAAGACACAAAACCTTCAACTTTTCACTTCCACCAGTTTATTACAGCTGGAATACTGAGCCCAAACAAAATGAACAGAAGGAAAGAAAGAAAGAAAGAAAGAAAGAAAGAAAGAAAGAAAGAAAGAAAGAAAGAAAGAAAGAAAGATATGAGCCTGAAAGAAAGAAAGCAAGAAAGAAAGAAAGAAAGAAAGAAAGAAAGAAAGAAAGAAAGATATGAGCCAGAAATAAAGAAAGAAAGAAAGAAAGAAAGAAAGAAAGAAAGAAAGAAAGAAAGAAAGAAAGAAAGAAAGAAAGAAAAAAAAAAAGATCTAATTTTAAAGATCGATAAAGAGCCGCTAATCCTCATCCCTCCTGTCCTCATCCTTCTTCTTCTCTCCTCCTCCCTCCTCCCCTCATCCTTCTTCTCCTCTCCTCCTCCCTCCTCCCCTCATCCTTCTTCTCCTCTCCTCCTCCCTCCTCCCTGTCCTGTGTGTTCCTGCCCCGGTGCAGGAATCCCAGCTCTGCCCTGCAGAGCCCCGGGGCAGATCCTCCGCTACAGTAATTGTTTCTGACTGTTCTCTGGAAAATCGGCTAATCCAACCAGAGTGTGTCAGCGCAGTCTGAAACTCACACAACCGTGGAAGTTGTCCCCTCCTCCTCCTCCTCCTCCTCCTCCTCCTCCTCCTCCTCCTGTTTTCTACACTTAGTTCTGTATTTTATGCTAAGTGCAGTCAGCAGGACTAACAGTTGTGCACGGGGTCGTGTTCTGAAGTCGTGCTCGTCATGTTTTCATCCTACGGCCTCGGAACAACAGCCACATAAGTTCTTATTTTGTTAAATTTTTCATTTACCAAACAACGTCCACTCCTGGGAGGACTGTCCCAGGCCGATGTGCAGCTGCAGTTCCCCCTCTAAGACCCCTGCTGCTGTCTTGTCCCTCCCTTCGTGTTGACACTAGGGATGGGCGGTATGGACTAAAAAAAAACAAAACAATTCAACTCCACCTTTTTAACTATAAATCTATCAGATCTGCCATGTTTGTTACACAAAAACGTCATCAACCGGAATTTATCTTTCTTTCTTTCTTTCTTTCTTTCTTTCTTTCTTTCTTTCTTTCTTTCTTTCTTTCTTTCTTTCTTTCTTTCTTTCTTTCTTTCTTTCTTTCTTTCTTTCTTTCAGGCTCATTCCTTCCTTCCTTCCTTTATTCCTTCCTTCCTTCCTTCCTTTATTCCTTCCTTCCTTCCTTCCTTCCTTCTGTCCTTCCTTCCTTCCGTCCTTCCGTCCTTCCTTCCTTCCTTCCTTCCTTCCTTCCTTCCTTCCTTCCTTCCTTCCTTCCTTCCTTCCTTCCTTTATTCCTTCCTTCCTTCCTTCCTTCCTTCCTTCCTTCCTTCCTTCCTTCCTTCCTTCCTTCCTTCCTTCCTTCCTTCCTTCCTTCCTTCCTTCCTTCCTTCCTTCCTTCCTTCCTTTATTCCTTCCTTCCTTCCTTCCTTCCTTCCTTCCTTCCTTCCTTCCTTCCTTCCTTCCTTCCTTCCTTCCTTCCTTCCTTCCTTCACATACGTTCTGCGTGGATTTAACACAGAACCATAAATCAGTTTTACACAAAAACGTCATCAACAGGAATTTATCGTTTTTACCGTGAGATACAAATTCTTACCGTGGGGAATTTTTTTGACGGTTTATCGTGAACGGTAAAATATCACCCCATCCCTAGTTGACACACACCAGAATGCTCCAAAGCTTTTCTAAAGGTGTGCTCACCTGCTGGGGAACAAGGATGAAGAGAAGCTTGAGAAGCAGAAAGCAAGTATTTAATATTGCCCACATGATTTTCATTTCATTTCATTTCACTTTTTTTTTTTCATTTTTATTCTTTATTTCATTCAGTAAAAGAAAAACAAAACAGTTCAATATAATTACAACAAATCTCTTTCCTTGAATGAAAGGGATCAGAAAGAAGACTAAGCTTATTTTTTCTGTCCCTTTTTCCTAAGAAATCAAATTTC
The DNA here is from genome assembly GCF_033807715.1 of Cololabis saira. Taxonomy (NCBI): domain Eukaryota; kingdom Metazoa; phylum Chordata; class Actinopteri; order Beloniformes; family Belonidae; genus Cololabis; species Cololabis saira. Next base: position 4,413,893 of record NC_084604.1, on the reverse strand, counting down.
AATTAATTTAATAATAAAAAAAATTGTGTATCTCGTTCTTTGCAAAGTAAAAAAGACCTGTTACGATCAGAAGAGATATTACATTTACACAACAGAACAAAGGGTTTAAAGAATTAGCAAATGACTGCAGATCAGAATCAGAATCAGAATCCTGTTTATTTAGCCAAGTCAGGTCAAACAAGACATGGAATATGACTCGGTTGTTTTCGCTCACAGTACAGTAAATAAATAAAGAGACAAGACATATACTGAGCCCACACAAAATGAACGGAAAGAAAGAAAGTTGTAGAGATGTAAAAGTTACTTTAAGAAAACTACCGACCAGAAAGAAGTCAAAGTTCTGGGTGGAGGTGAAGGACAGCGGGACAAAGAAGATGGGACCGTTGTGGACGGTGACTCCGAGCGGGACGCCGTCCGTAAAAACCCCCACAAGTCCCAGAGCTGGTCCGGGGTCATTAGCTGAAATATTCATGCATAAACACGGCTCGTGTACGTGCGTTTGATTGATGCATCTCCCAAAACAAAAAGACATGCCGGGGCAAATCTAAAGAAGAGTGGAGTGGGTGTGCCACTTCAGGGGAGGAGTCTCTCAGATGCATTATTCACATGCCCTGCAGGCAGGCTTTCAAGGCTGCTCTGCCCCGGGGGCAAGAAAAAGAACCACCGCTGCTAAAAGCGGATCATCTCGGCTGATGCACAATTAATGGCAGTGAGGGGGAGGGAGAGGAGCGCCCCCTTGTGTTTCCAGAGGCAGGACGCCGGCTCGTTGGGGTGGAAATCTTAAAGGGACGTCGTGGCTTCACACCCTGGTGACCCCTTCCCACCCCCCACCACCTCATTCTGCCTCAGCGACCCAAATGAGCACGTCGCTCCTGAATCGGGGCCGAGGCCTCGTCTCCAGCCGAGCTGTTTGTTTGTTCCTCAGGAACGCGCCGGAGCCGCCTGCTCTCCGAGAGCTTGTTATTTTTGTGTCAGCCGCACACTTTCTGCACTTGTTAGCTCACGTCAGATGCAGCGGCTCAGATTGAATTAATAGCTTGCGGTTTTATTAAAGCCCCCCCTCCCTGCAGAGCTGCACTCCTCCACGAGTCCAACAGAGGTGTGAGTGAGGTCATGAATCTGGGCATGAATCTGGTCCTGAAGGTCCTCTCAGACCACGTTTACACGTAGCAAAAACGGTGGTGTTTTCATGCGTTTTGGCCGTTCGTTTACACGAAAACGAAGCTCAAAGTCACCAAAAACCATCATTTCTGAAAACTCCGGCCAAAGTGGAGATTTTCCAAAACTCAGTTTTCACGTTTGCTTGTAAACGGAGAGAAACGGAGATTTAGGCTTCAGAACGTCACATTATGAGACAGAAACGTCACCAGCGTCATGAGTGACACCTGTGTTTACAATTAGTTTGGCCACCGTCAATATTTTCTTGTATTTTACCTGTTTTATATTCTAACGTCACACTTAAAAGTAACTCCACTTCTCTGTCACTCCAAACGAAAGACTCTCGTTCATCTTGGAAGTAACTGGAAGTCAAGGCTGAATTATGGTTCTGCGTTACAGCAACGCAGAGCCTACGGCGTAGGCTACGCGGCGACGCGCACCGTACGTAGGCTAAGTAGGCTACGCCGTCGATTTAACGCAGAACCATATTATTCAGGCTTCACTCGTGTCATTTGTTGAATTTTTTTTCCAGGATTCTGATTGGCTAGCATGACTTTACGCTTCTCGTTACACTGCCCCCTGTAGGTTTGGCTGCTCATAGCACCTTAACAGATATTTATCCGGGTTCGTGTAAACAAGTAAATTTTTCAAAACGTAGAGGGGGAAAAATCCGTTTTTGTAAATACCCGGCTATGTGGAAACGTGGCCTCAGACCCTCTGGCAGGAGGTTCCCCCCTTATGATCCAGGTCCTGGTCCAGGTTTCTTCCCTCCTAAAGGGGAGTTTTTCTTGCCACCGTTTAGTTTGAGGTTTTTCTTCCACTAGGGGAGTTTTTACCTGCCATTGTTTATATAATAATTGCTCGGGGGTTCATGTTCTGGGTCTCTGAAAAGATCCTAGAGACAACTTCTGTTGTAATAGACGCTTTATAAATAAAATTGAATTGAATTGAATTCTCAGAGCAGGACTCTTGTGTCTGATCACAGGAGACGGCCTGGACAACAGCCTGGCGTCTCCGGGGACGGGGGACGAGGACGAGCACGACAAGAAGAGGCAGAAGAAGCGAGGCATCTTCCCCAAAGTGGCCACGAACATCATGAGAGCATGGCTCTTCCAGCACCTCACGGTAGGACGTCCGTCTCCGCTCCGTCCACCAAATGACCTGCATTCGTTTGCTATTCTTGTCTGACATGTTGACTTCAAGCGTCTTAACCACAACCCTCATTTATACATCCAGCATTTCTTTGCCTGCAGTTGTTTAATAGTTGAATCCCCTGAGCACTGCGGGTCTCAGTAAAACCACACCTGATGAATGTCAGCCATCCCGTGGGTGTGGTCAAGTACCCGCCTGATTGACTAGCCTGTAGATCCTTCAGCGGCGGTTTCTTGTCTGACCACAAGTGGTGGACTTGATATTGATTAGCTAGTGCCACCGCGGGACCGCGGGACCGCCGTCCGTCATCCAGCAGGTCCCAGCAGACTTCCACCTGGGAGGAACTGAAACAATCCACAGTGGTTCCCGGCTCCGCCAGTCATTAAACGCCCAAAGAGCTGCAGAGCTGACGACCTCCGGGATCTCAGGGACCTCGGGGACCTCAGGGACCTCGGGGACCTCAGGGATCTCAGGGACCTCGGGGATCTCAGGGACCTCGGGGATCTCAGGGATCTCAGGGACCTCGGGGATCTCAGGGACCTCGGGGATCTCAGGGATCTCAGGGACCTCGGGGATCTCAGGGACCTCGGGGATCTCAGGGACCTCGGGAATCTCAGGGATCTCAGGGACCTCCGAGATCGGGGACCTCGGGGATCTCAGGGACCTCGGGGACCTCAGGGACCTCAGGGACCGCCGGGGCCTCAGGGACCTCCAGAACCACCTGTTTCACGGGACTTTTTGGTGGGACATCAGATATGACCAGCTAGCGCCACCTGCTCTTAGCTAAGCGTGGTCCTCAGACCATTCCAGACCAACTCACCACCCGTTTAAAATTCAACTAACACCAGCTTTATTTATAAAGCGCCAAAATCACAACGAATGTCACCTCAAAACCCTTCCTCCACGGGCCTGGTAACTTCCCCTTTCCCGGACAAGCACAGATACCAGTCCTCCACCAGAAGACCAGCACAGATACCAGTCCTCCATCAGAGGACCAGCACAGATACCAGTCCTCCATCAGAGGACCAGCACAGATACCAGTCCTCCATCAGAGGACCAGCACAGATACCAGTCCTCCATCAGAGGACCAGCACAGATACCAGTCCTCCATCAGAGGACCAGCACAGATACCAGTCCTCCACCAGAGGACCAGCACAGATACCAGTCCTCCATCAGAGGACCAGCACAGATACCAGTCCTCCATCAGAGGAGCAGCACAGATACCAGTCCACCATCAAAGGACCAGCACAGATACCAGTCCTCCATCAGAGGACCAGCACAGATACCAGTCCACCATCAAAGGACCAGCACAGATACCAGTCCTCCATCAGAGGACCAGCACAGATACCAGTCCACCATCAGAGGACCAGCACAGATACAGTTCCTCCATCAGAGGACCAGCACAGATACCAGTCCTCCATCAGAGGACCAGCACAGATACCAGTCCTCCATCAGAGGACCAGCACAGATACCAGTCCTCCATCAGAGGACCAGCACAGATACCAGTCCACCATCAGAGGACCAGCACAGATACAGTTCCTCCATCAGAGGACCAGCACAGATACCAGTCCTCCATCAGAGGACCAGCACAGATACCAGTCCTCCATCAGAGGACCAGCACAGATACCAGTCCTCCATCAGAGGACCAGCACAGATACCAGTCCACCATCAGAGGACCAGCACAGATACCAGTCCTCCATCAGAGGACCAGCACAGATACCAGTCCACCATCAGAGGACCAGCACAGATACAGGTCCTCCATCAGAGGACCAGCACAGATACCAGTCCACCATCAGAGGACCAGCACAGATACAGGTCCTCCATCAGAGGACCAGCACAGATACAGTTCCTCCACCGGAGGACCAGCACAGATCTCGTGGGACTTCATGCTGCACATTTTGGATGTTTTCCTGATTCTATTAAGAGACGTGCAGATGCTGATTTTTGTAGCTTTAACGTTCTTCTCCGTCTGGCTTCTGTCCTTCACAGCACCCGTATCCTTCAGAGGAACAGAAGAAGCAGCTGGCTCAGGACACGGGCCTCACCATCCTTCAGGTCAACAACTGGTACGTCGTTCATGACACCCTCTCTCCCTGTGGACCTAAGACCAGGGATGGACAGTAATCAAGTAAATGTACTGAAGAACTGCTCCTAAGTACACTTCTTTGAGTATAAGTACTTTCCTTAAGTTTAATTATTAGAAACGTACTACTTTCAGTCCACTACGTTTCAAAACCAGCTATACTCTCCTCTCCTCAGCATTATCTAGCTGAAGGAATCCCTGTAGTCTGGGTTATCCTGAACTCAACATTGATCGTGATATTGTTCCTCTATTCCAGGTTTATCAACGCACGACGGAGGATTGTGCAGCCTATGATTGACCAGTCCAACAGAGCAGGTACTGGACACTCACGTCTCTTCATGGGACTCTGATCAGTTCAATCAAACATGTAAATGTAAACGTACTTTATTTATATAGCCCTTTACAGCCACCAAAGTGCTTTACAGAATAAAACATACAGAAATACAACATACGATCATAAGACAGAGCAAAAAAATAAATAGAATAAAAGAAAAAGAATAAAAAGTGTCACCAGACCACTGGGTTGTTAACCCAACATACCCAAACTCAGACACAAATTAAATTTTACAATTTTAAAATGACTATTATGTAGTAAGACACAGAGCATATATAGTTTATAACCATACTAAAACTAGTGTTGTTTACCTAATTCAGAGTACGTCTAACTTTAAAAAGGCTATTCTCAAATAGACATGTGATGTTCTAGATGAGAGCTGCACAGATCTAGCTAATAGCCTACATAAATTAAAAGGTTCATGCTAAATCCGCTGTATTTACACTGCTTTATGTGTTGGCCATCAATTTGCATTGTCACATTTAAATTTAAAACATTTTTTTTAATATAATTTCCAGTGTAATGTTCTGTGTGTGTGTTCTGAGACAGTAAAGTTTAACATTTTTAGGCTTAACATTATTTAGTTAATGTGCAGTTAATGTGTGTAGTTAATTAAGCATGTGCTGGGGCGGTTTGAGGCCGAGTGCGACGCGGCAGGGATGAGAATCAGCACCTCCAAATCCGAGGCCATGGTTCTCCACCGGGAAAGGGTGGCGTGCCTTCTCCGGGTGGGTGGAGAAGTCCTGCCTCAGGTGGAGGAGTTCAAGTATCTCGGGATCTTGTTCACGAGTGAGGGAACGATGGAGCGTGAGATTGACAGACGGATCGGTGCAGCGTCCGCAGTTATGCGGTCGATGTACTGGACCGCCGTGGTGAAGAGGGAGCTGAGTCGAAAGGCGAAGCTCTCGATTTACCGGTCAATCTACACACCTACCCTCACCTATGGTCATGAACTTTGGGTAGTGACCGAAAGGACGAGATCACGGATACAAGCGGCCGAGATGAGTTTCCCCTGCAGGGTGGCTGGACGCTCCCTTAGAGATGAGTTTCCTCCGCAGGGTGGCTGGACGCTCCCTTAGAGATGAGTTTCCTCCGCAGGATGGCTGGACGCTCCCTTAGAGATGAGTTTCCTCCGCAGGGTGGCTGGACGCTCCCTTAGAGATGAATTTACTCCGCAGGGTGGCTGGACGCTCCCATAGAGATGAGTTTCCTCCGCAGGGTGGCTGGACGCTCCCTTAGAGATGAGTTTCCTCTGCAGGGTGGCTGGACGCTCCCTTAGAGATGAGTTTCCTCCGCAGGGTGGCTGGACGCTCCCTTAGAGATGAGTTTACTCCGCAGGGTGGCTGGACGCTCCCTTAGAGATAGGGTGAGGAGTTCGGTCACCCGGGAGGAGCTCGGAGTCGAGCCGCTGCTCCTTCACATTGAGAGGAGTCAGCTGAGGTGGCTTGGGCATCTCTACCGGATCCTCCTGGACGCCTCTCTAGGGAGGTGTTCCAGGCATGTCCCTCCTCCCTAGGGAGGAGTTCCAGGCATGTCCCTCCTCCCTAGGGAGGTGTTCCAGGCATGTCCCTCCTCCCTAGGGAGGAGTTCCTGGAGGAAGAGCTGGAGGAAGAGCTGGGGGAAGAGCCGGAGGAAGAGCTGGAGCAAGAGCCGGAGGAAGAGATGGAGGAAGAGCTGGAGGAAGAGATGGAGGAAGAGCTGGAGGAAGAGCTGGAGCAAGAACTGGAGGAAGAGATGGAGGAAGAGCTGGAGGAAGTGTCTGGGGTGAAGGAAGTCTGGGCATCTCTGCTGAGACTGCTGGATGGATGGATGGATGGATGGATGGATGGATGGATGGAATATTTAGTTAGCTAGCCCTTAATTCTGTCAATAGCCTACCCTTCTGCTGCTGCTTCCTCCCTCTTTTCTTCATCTCTAACTTCGGAGTCGGACTCCCTTTTTCTTTTAAATATGTCATAAATCTTTCAGTGCATTTTGATGACGATTCTGTGTATGGGTTCACTGTATCTTCCTGTGTGTTCTGCCACCAGGAGACCGTGTGGGCTGCTCGTTACAGTACAGCGGTGTGTATGTAACGTTACGCCGCTGTAGTGTAGTTTGCTCGTCTGAGGGACAAACTGGCAGCGTTAGATAAAGGGATACGTTTGTCTTCTAGTTAACATTTGATTATTTTCTGTTCATGTTGTGAGCATCAGTAAGCTGGGAATAACACCGATCCGGCGTACTTTCACCCCTGACACTGTCTGCTTTCTCCTCTCACAGTGAGTCAGACAACAGCGTACAGTCCGGACGGCCAGCCAATGGGAGGCTTCGTTCTTGACGGGCAGCAGCACATGGGTCTCCGTCCTGGAGGTGTGTCTGGCATCGTCACTAAAACATCTGCGTAGCCGACGTAACACACTTATGCAGGGCCGCTCTTTAACAGTGCTTGTGCTTTCAGGACCCCTGGGGGGGATGGGAGTGAACATGGGAATGGACGGGCAGTGGCACTACATGTAACCCCCCCACTGAGGCGGGCTGCACCATCAGCTCAGGTAAGAATGCTCGGTGTTGACATGTCCAGTTTTGCAGAAGAAATAAACATATTTTTACTTCTTGGACCCACGATCACGGTGTCAGCTAGTCTAACCCTGTAGCAAGCTCGTTGCCACTGGGGCCGACCGACAAGACAGAGGACACAGGGTTTAGTGCAGGAACTCCTTTATTCAATCACGCCGCCACACGTGCACCAGCAGAACCTTCTCCCAGCAGCCCTCTTGCTGGTGTGCAGCCACTTCTTATGTAGCCAGGCAGGGTGGAGAGGTTGATTGGGCACAGGTGTGCCCAATCGGCTGAGTGGCTGCTCCTCCACCCTGCCACCAGCCCCCCGGACAGATTTAGACCCCGTCCACACGTAGCCGGGTATTTTTAAAAACGAATATTTCCCCCCTCCGTTTATAAAAAAATTTGCATCCACACATAACCGAAGATCTGCGTTTTCGACCACATTCATAAGCATTCTAACTTGTAGATCATCTGCGCCTCCGCGGCTCCGCGGAGGCGCAGATGTGGGTGTTTCCACTGAGATCCTCCTGCACACACACACCGCACTTCAAATATGTATTCTTCTGTTGCTCTTTCATTGGGAGGCAGCGCCCTGCACGGGACTAAATGAGGGTCAATATTAACAAAATGAGCTTGTGGCGTGAGATCCCCACCTCACAATAAAACTGACCTCCATCAGGTTTGAGCAAACGTGCAGGGAGAGAGATGTGTCGTAGTTGTTGCGACGGTGCCGTGGAGTTTTAGATGTCATGTGTTTAACATCATCTTAAACCTTAATCCTCAGCTTATTTTATGACAGTGCTCCCGGGGAAGCTGCACCTCCGCGGCTCCGCGGGCACTGCGAAGCCGGGCAGTGCCCGCAGGGTGCGCGTCGCAGCGTACCCTACGGTGTAGCCTCTGCGTCAGTGTAACGCAGTTAACGGTGGTCAAGAGCAGAGACCATTTATTTAACAAATAGCTTGGAGAACAGATGCTGGATCATCTGTAGTAAACAAAAGTCGCACGTCAGAGCAGATTTGTTGTTGTTTTGGAGCATAATGTGACGTTCGAAAACGCAAAACTGCGGTTGTGTGTGTCTACACGCATCTACATAAACGGAGTTTTCAAAAATCTTCACTTTGCCCGGAGTTTTTTTAAAGCTTCGTTTATTTGCGTTTTCGTGTGGATGACAGGTCAAAACGTAGGAAAATATCTCCGGTTTAGCAGATATCCGCAGATATCCGGCTACGTGTGGACGGGGTCTTAATCAGAATCAATATAAAAATAAGAGGAATTAGCATCCAGTGTTGTGCAAGTTCATACTTCTCATGAACTAGTTAAAAGTTCAGTTCACATGGTTTAAAAATGAATAGTTCACGTTCATAGTTCATCATTTTCATTTTGAACGAGTTCAAATTAAGTTCATTTCAATATTTTTAGGTGAGAAGTACGAAGGAAACGTCCCCCTATCCTAAAACTGTTCACTGTATTCAATCATGTTTTGTCCTAGTGGCTTTTCAACTTTACTCAGAGGCTGTACATCTCCAACAATGTAGTCCATTATCAGTGTGTCTACCTGTTGCTGGGAAATCCCCCCCCTGAAGGTGCAGCAGTGTGACGTCGGTCGTTCGGGGCTGTTGGGTCTTCTTTAGTCTTTAGTCTTCTTTCCTGAAGACTCTTTTTGATTGTCAAGGACTCGCAGATATTTTCTCACACTGGACGGATGCTTTAACTCCACATGACGTTTCAAATTTGAAGTTGACGAGGCAGACACTCGGACTTGTTTTCTCAGCGCAGGTGGACATAATTTACACAGAAAGGTTCGATTTTTACCGTCGGACTCTTTGGGAGACGATGTGTAAAATTCCTGCAGATAATGATAAGCGGATCATCATCTGACGTCTCTCTCTTCACTGGTTATGTAAAGACTGTACCGGGCTCGGGCCACCGTTGCCATGGAGCTGGTGCCCGTTGCTATGCTAGTGTGCACTGCATTGTGGGTATTGTAGTGTGCCCTCTGGTGAAATGTATTCCGTAATAATTGGACCTAAACAGTGAAGCTGAAACTCACATAATCTGAACAGTTCAAATTCCAGTTCATGATCTGCAAGTTCACGTTCAAGTTCTTTATTTGCAAATATGTTGCGTTCAGTTCAACGTTCTCACAGAAATGAACGCGTTCAAATGAACGGGTTCATTTCTGTGAGAACTCGTTCATGCACAACACTGTTAGCATCATAGATTAGCATAAGTTAAGTCAGCCTAACTGTGATTGACATAAGGTGGGCGGGTTCCAGCTGGCATCCCCGGCCTGCTCGTTCAGCCCATTTGGTTTGTCCAGTTCTTCTCCTACGGCCCACGTCCACGAGGCATCGCTCGGCTGGAGTTATCAGGACATAAAACATTTACTGAAATACTCTTCATTCAAAAACTGTTTGACACTTTAGAATAAAAATCCACGATTGTGTTAAATGCTGTGAAAAATAAAGCGTGAGATGAAGACGGAAAATCTAACTCTCAGGATTTTTTACAATAAAATCCTGTCCTTTGACATCTCATATGTGTTCAGCACAGTCCTCCGTTGGAGCTTTCGCCACACTTTTCCCTCCTCCATCTGTCTTTTCTTCCATCTCTTTTGCCCCTGGAATCTGATTAGGAATCATGACAGATTTCAAATGAAGACATATGAGCTGCCGGAGGCTCCAGTGCTCCCTGGGTTTTATTTAACAGCCAGCCTCCTCTGCTCAGCCACGCTGTAATGACACTTTGGTTGATTAATAGAGCTCTTTAGATGTAAATAGGAGCTGCGTTTTCTTCCGTTTCAGACCCCGGCTCAGACCCCTCCTCCCCCAGCTTTGTTTAAGTGGCTGTCTTCTGCACATTTCCATTTTTAACCTTTGTGCATTTTCAGCCTGACTACAGGAGTCGGACCCGAACCCTTGGGGGTCCGACTCCCACTTATATCAAAAAAGGACAAATGGGCAAAACGAACAAACTTCAATTCAATTCAATTCAATTTTATTTATGTAGCGTCTATTGCTGTGGTTCTCAAATGGGGGTACGCGTACCCCTGGGGGTACGTGAAGGCACTCCAGGGGGTACGTGAGATTTTAAAATATACATATATTTAAAAAGTAGCATTCATGCAAAAATCCTTTAAAAATAAATATTTCATGAATATTATTATATTATATTATTATATTATATTATCCCAAAACCACAGAGTATCCCCCACACCAGGATGGTTCCACCTAACCTGTCAATCCCCTGGCTTCACCTGTCAATCACTTGGACCAACGATGGAGTCGTGGTTGAAGCGTAGCAGCAATATTTTTATGTTTAATAAATCAGTTACTGATGGCACAGTGCTCTGTTTTAGGTCTTTTTTTAACAACCAAAAGTGCTTCATGCTGGTTAGGGGGTACTTGGCTGAAAAAATATTTCACAGGGGGTACATCACTGAAAAAAGGTTGAGGACCACTGGTCTATTGCAACAGAAGTTGTCTCTAGGCACCTTCCAGAGACCCAGAACATGACCTACCTGGTACAGTACGGTAGTTGGATGGAACACGCCCTCCTGACCTCACTTCCGTCAAGCTATGTTAGCTCGCGCCAAGCTTTGATGCTCACGACGTGGGAGAGTTTACACATCTGTCCGCTCATCCCTGTCCGTGGTTCTGGTAGGGACAGCTGACTGGTGCATGTGACGGACCATGGACGCTTTTGTTTCAAGATACAAGTCTGACGTTGCCACAGCTGCTCCACCAGCAACCAGAGGGACCAGTAAAATAGCCAAGCCCCACTGGTTGTACGAGGGTGGAGCTGGACTGAAACACGGACCATCCATCCATCTATCCCTCCATCCATCCATCCATCCATCCATCCATCCATCCATCCATCCATCCATCCATCCATCCATCCATCCACCCATCCATCCATCCATCTATCCACCCATCCATCCATCCATCCATCCATCCATCCATCCACCCATCTATCCATCCACCCATCCATCTATCCATCCATCCATCCATCCACCCATCCATCCATCCACCCATCCATCCATCTATCCATCCACCCATCCACCCATCCATCCATCCATCCATCCACCCATCCAACCATCCACCCATCCATCCATCCATCCACCCATCCATCATCCATCCATCTATCCATCCATCCATCCATCCATGCATCCATGCATCCATGCACCCATTCATCCATCATCCATCATCCATCATCCATCATCCATCATTCATCATCCATCATCCATCCATCCATCCCTCCAGGTCAGGAGGGCGTGTTCCATCCAACTACCAGGTAGGTTATGTTCTGGGTCTCTGGAAAGTGTCTGGAGACCACTTTTGTTGTATTGACGCTATATAAATAAAATAAAATTAAATTAAATTAACAGCAGGCAGGTGGAAGCAGCAACGGGATGACCGTGGGTGGGGACCGCAGGCACGTGGAAGCAGCAACGGGATGACCGGGGGTGGGGACCGCAGGCCAGCACGCAGCTCCCGAAGCTCCGGCCCAATCAGCAAGTCCCAGGTTATGTTCAGGGCCGGGGAAAGGTTGAGAAGGGGCAGGGCCAGGTAGAGGAGTCTTGACGGACAAATCTCTCCCCCGCCTGACCGGGCCGTTACCCTGCCCCTCTCACTCCCACGCTGCAGGTTCCGGTGTTGTGCATTCAGAGATGCTCTTGGCCACCGGCAGAGGATGCTGCACCATGTACAAAAGAGAAAAAAGGGGGGCCAGCACAAGGAACTACAGGAACGATGGACAAAAATGATAGCTATGAGATACTTATATTAAATAAAAATGGAAATGGAGAAGAGAGGAAGGGAAGAGGAGAGGAGAAGAAGGGTGAGAGGCACCGCCCAGCGGATCATGTCGGTGCCCCCTGCAGCATAAGCCTGTAGCAGCATATCTACCGCGAAGCTATATTTGAGACTAACTATTATAGTCTTGTTCTATAGCTGCAGCTATGACTACTGACTCTAACACACTAGAGTTTACACTACCTAGAGATTTACCAACACCAGCTAGAGGTTTACTAAACACTAACTATAGGCTTTACTAAACAGAAAGGTTTTAAGTTTAGTTTTAAAGGTGGAGGTGGTGTCAGCCTCCTTAACCCAGATTGGAAGTTGGTTCCAAAGTAATGGTGCCTGATAGCAGAACGCCCGCCCTCCAAATCTACATTTAGATACTCTAGGAACTACAAGTAAACTTGCACTCCGAGAACGGAGAGCTCTGCCAGGAACATAAGGCACTATCAGGTCTTGCAAATACTGCGGAGCTAAGCCGTTTTGGGCTTTATATGCAAGTAATACAATTTTAAATTGGATTCTGAATTTTACGGGTAACCAATGGAGCGACGCTAACACTGGAGAGACGTGGTCTCTCCTGCTGATTCCTGTCAGTACTTGTGCTGCTGCATTTTGGATCAGCTGGAGCCTATTCAGCAAATTACTTGGACATCCTGCTAACAACACATTACAGTAATCTAGTCTAGAAGATACAAACGCATGAACTAGTTTTTCTGCATCACTCTGCGAGAGGATTTTCCTAATCTTTGCAATATTACGGAGATGGAAAATTGCTATTTTACAAACCTGATTAACATATGGTTTAAACGACAAATCCTGATCGAAAACAACACCAAGGTTTCTCACAGAGAAAACGTGGGTGACTTTTGTTATCCTCTATCAACTTTGAATAATAAGCTGTTCTGGCTTTTTTATATACTATTAGAATATCTTTCCATTCATGATAAGATTATAAGCGTCATGGCGACAGGCGGGCGAGGGAACGAGCAGCGCAGAAAGACAGGAATTAATTTAAAGCGGAATGAGTGTATACATGATCGTGGAATTATTCTATTCGGATTTAAAATCGGAATAAACCAGCCACTTACTTCGGAATTAAGTTTTATTCGGAATGGACATTTTCATTCGGAATTAGGTGTTTACATGGTAATTTTTACTCATTTTAAATCGGATTTAATTTTAATTCTGAATTAAAGAGGAATTCAACTTCTCATGTAAATGCACTGACTGTGTCGTAGCCAGAGGTGGGTAGAGTAGCCAAAAATTGTACTCAAGTAAAAGTACTGTTACTTCAGAATAATATGACTCAAGTAGAAGTAAAAAAGTAGTCATCCAAATAATTACTTGAGTAAAAATAAAAAAAGTACTTGGTGAAAAAACTACTCAAGTACTGAGTAACTGTTGAGTAACGTCTGATTTATTTTTTTAACACAACCATTCAAACAGACAAAAGTACAAAATAATCATCTTCAGGCAAATTAAATCAATAAAATAATTAAATTAATAAAAAGTAGCTTAAATTAAAATAATCTTAAAGTAAATTCAAGTACTTTAATAAATAAAATAATAAAATAATAAAAAAATTAATTAAGCACAAGTAGCACAAAATGTAAAGCCTTTGAACTTTTCTTTTTTAACCAGGCAGAACTAGAACAAACATGAACTCATAGAAACTCTGTGTGTGTTTGAGTCTGTGTAAATGTGACAAAACATGCAAAAACAAACATTTTTCCCAAACAATCACCCAGTGATGTCATGAGATTGACGCGTACGCGGATAAAAGGGATAAAAGAAAAGTAACAGCTCAACGTAGCCTAATGTAGCGGAGTAAGAGGAACAGTTTCTTCTTCACAAATCTACTCAAGTAAAAGTAAAAAGTATAGTGATTCAAAACTACTCCTAAAAGTACAAAATTTCCCAAAACTTACTCAAGTAAATGTAACGGAGTAAATGTAACTCGTTACTACTACCCAGCTCTGGTCGTAGCAGCCTGGAACACGTACGTTAACCTGCTCTTATCTTCTGTGTGCAGCATCTCCACGGTCGGCTCAGGGATCTCGCTCCTGCAGCGGAGCTGCTGCAGTCGCCGCCACCTGTCCTCCACCCTCCTGACCACGCCCACCTCACCGTTCCCAAGGCACGGATCGCCATGACAACAACTCACCAAAGCCCAGAGGCCATCCTCAAAGTGTTGGAAGTGAACAAGGACTCATGTCTGCTGGCAGGACTCAGAGCAGAGAAGAAGAAGAGTCACACGTCTCCCGGATTTAAATTATGTACTTATTTTTCTACACAAGACAACAAACCTTTCTTTTGTTGTTTCCCTCTTTTATAACTCAGACTTGAGACCCTCCTTTAAACATCCAGATGTATAAAGTTAAACCGTCACATTCTCTGTAGGAAGAAGCACGTTAAGTGTGGAATTAGTTTTTGAAAAAGAGAAGCTGGAGACGCCTTTAATGTTGTTCTGTACAGATCTGTGCTGTTTCTGTCGTCACGAGGCCCTTTAGCAGGGACTGCTCAGAGACTGGCGTCATCTCAACAAAAAAGAGAGAAAAGACTGTCCTTGTGTGTCGTTCCGTCCTCGAGCATGTTTCTCCTCCGTTCAGGTTCTGGCAGAAGGTTTTGTGGAACCAGGGACACCGAAGGAACGTGACCCGTTGGTGAACTGACACCCGGTTCCCGCCATGTTTTCTATCGTTTCAAAGCACCAGAACACGGAGGAAACTAACCAAACCAAAATAAAGACTTGAACAGCAGAAGTTGAGTGTTTTCATGGGAAAATGTGCCGCTTCAACTGAACCGAGCTGAAACTGGCTCGTCTCCAACGGGGAAGCTGTATTGTTGCAGGATAAACTGAAAACTGAAAAATATATTAGAGAAAATAAAAATCGGTTAACATCTTGTTGGAAAATAAGAAGCATAGAGAGGGGGGGTTAACATCTCCAGAGGTCTTGAGTTTGTCTCCTGGCAGCAGCTGGACTGATGACATCACAGGGTGCGTCATCAGGTAGGCAACACGGACAGAAACTTCCAACCAGCAGTCCAACATCGGGTGTGAAGATGCTCCCTCACAATAAAATGTCCGGGATGTAATTTACCTGTGGGGTTAATAAAGTTCAACTGAACAGAACTGAACTGTGATGTCAGCAATGAATGAATGAACACAGCTTCCAGATTGACAGGAGCTACGTGGAATCAAAGCAAACGTGAAATCGGAAGATATTGTCAAGGGTCCAAGCTGCATCCGGCTGGCTGTGAGCTCACAGAGCGGCGTTAGCAGCGTTAGCAGCGTTAGCAGCGTTAGCATTCCATGGTGCACAAAAAGCCAATCAGATTCCTTCCAGCTCGAAGCCGCAGCTCTTTTGCTGCTCGTGGTGAAGCAACGCTGCGTCCGTGAACCACTGAACCCTCAGTTCAGTTTGGAAACGAGCACTAGGCCCTGTCCCAATACTCCCCCTACCCCTCGTTTTCATCCCTTCCCCTAAATTTTGCACGTTCCCGTGAGGGTAGTGGTGTCCCAATTCCTCTTTTCACCTAGGGGGAGTGGAGAAAACGAGGGCGAGTGGCTATGAATTGTCCTTTCAGAGTGAGGGATTTCAGATCCTGACTAGCTGATCTAGGGACCAAAAAATTTCCCAGAATGTTTTTCGTCTTCATTTGCGGACTGAAGCCAAAAAAAAACATGGCGGACATTTCTTATTTTTTAGTGAATAAAATCAATATTTTGAGTTAGTTTCTGCATAAAAATTAGTTTTGATTACATTTCTAGCGAGAAATATATATTTTACTTTCATAATATTCACTCAGTGAATGTATATAATCACTTTTTTGCCCGTTGTTCGCGAAGATCGCGCCGGAATACAGGCTGTAACCTACGCCGTAGGCTCTGCGTGGATTTGACTCGCTGACCGAGGGCAAACATCATTTGCAGACTCGTCCCAGATTGTGACCGAGGGAGCAAGCATTTTTTTGTGAGAAATAGAGAGAAATAATACTGTGACTCATCAGATTTGTTTTGGATGTTTCTGATATAATCGTTTTCAGAAACCACAAAGCTGTTATCTGGGTAATTTACACACTTTCAGATAAAGCTGAAGTGAAGATAGCGGAGCTGATTTATGGTTCGGCGTTAAATCGACGCAGAGCCTACGACGTAGGTTACGCGGCGACGCGCGCCGTACGCCATACCCTACGCCGTAGGCTCTGCGTCGATTTAACCCGGAACCATAAATCAGCTCCGGAGCCGGCAGACAGCTAGAAATCCCGAAATTTTCGGAGCAAATTTCTTAACAGGCGTTATTTGGATAAACTGAGTCCAGGTTGGGGATCTTAAAGGTTACTTTTACGCCTGAAAAAATATTAAAACTTAATAAAGTGGCATATTAACAGCACTACAGCTGAAATTAAAACAGCTTTTGGCTCTCAGCTTACTGATCAGGGTAGGGATGAAAACGAGGGGTAGTGGGAGTATTGGGACAGGCACCTGGGAAGATTTCAAGTGCCCTAAAATCTGTCACTTCTTTTTTAGGGGTAGTGAAGAAAAGTAGGGGGAGTATTGGGATTGGGCCTTAAAAGGAACCCTGGCTATTAAGACATGTAGGTCTTAAAAGATAAATGTTGGTATCAATTATAACAATGTGATATAAAAAACCTTTTTGATGTCTTCGTTTTTATAAAATTTGAAAATATAATTTAACATGTAGGTCGCCATTGTTGTTTACATTCTGGATAGTGACGTCAGACGGTGGCTCCTGCTAGCCCCCGTCCACTGTTTTGACACCCAGAAACAGATGAAAACACAGCTAAACAGGTGACGGCGCACCAGAAACACAGATCAAAACACAGCTAAACATTAAGGTGACGGCGCACCTACAAAAAAGTAAAAAAAAAAAAATTAAAAAAAAGTGCCGCACCATACAGCATGAACTATAAAAACACCATAAAACTCAGATAGACTAACAGACCACACGTTTCAACCAGCAGATAGCCGATGCTACAATAAAAACCCCAGCCAGATCTGGTGTCATTAAATTAAATAAAGATGTTCTTGCCTATTTGAAGCGAAGTCTGCGCCTCCCGTTTCGTCAAAGTCCCGGGCCAGTCCCCTCAGCCTCTGGTCTGTCATCACCCAGCACTGAAGCCGGTTTTACGGGGGGGCAGGGGTGGGCTATGCCCACCCAAACGTGCATATTGCCCACCGGCGTCTCCATCCCGGCGGCGGCGAGAGCGGAGAGCGGTGCGCTGCAGGCTCTAAAGCCCCGGCTACGCCGTCTACGGCGTAGGCTACGCAGGCTACGGCGTAGGCTACGCAGGCTATGGCGTAGCCTACGCCGTCTACGCCGTAGGCTACGCCGTCTACGCAGGAGCCTAATGCACTGGTAAGATGCGCACGACATTGATCATTTTTGCAGATCTCCCGTGCATCACAGAACTTTGATCCAGTTTGCCTGAACCGAGACGTGTTATGGGCTCCCTCGTCAGCCTCCACGGCCGAGAGAGTGCTGCTCATCTATGTTTTAGATACCTGTCCCAGTTAAACTAACGGGGCTTATCTTCCCAGAGCCACCGCTCTACGTCATCGCCCCCAGAATGCATTGCGCAGGTAGAACATGGCGCCTCCCGCAGGTCAAAATATGTGATAAACATTGTAGATTTTTAAAGCAATTCGATTATTTTATGTGTTTCTAACAACATATTTTAGTATAAGAGAACAATTGTGGCTAATTAGGGACTACATGTCTTAATAGCCAGGGTTCCTTTTAAGCTCCGTTTCCACTGAGCGGTTTGGGCCAGGCCAGTCCGGTCCGGTATTCTGTGTGTTTCCATTATAGAATGGTCCTGTTAAACCAAACCATACCGACCCATACCAAACCATTTTTGGGCCACCGTTGTTTGTAGGTCCATAGAAAAATGGCCCGGTAAGAACTACTGCTGTCACGCGACACAAGCTGTTGACTGTGAATAGAAAATGTCCCCACCCACGACAAAAGCAAACACAAACCAACCGGAGCGTTTGTAAACAATCTTCACTCCAACAACGTGGCGTGAAAATCCAGATGAGGAACCAGACGCCGAGCCAGGGGCGGGGCTTCAGGGGGGCTGGAGGGGCGGTATTCCCCCGGCGCGGGGCCCAATCGGGATTTTAATTTTTTTTTTGTGGCATAACTTAGGTATGAAGCATTGTATAATATGTTGTGCTGAGATTTTCACACTCACAGTTAACATTAAAACAAAAATTGCAAGTGAATCTCCAAATGTATTTTGGGTAAAATCATTGGTCATCAACAGCCGTCTATCAACTTCATACGTCATCATGGATCACTTGTCAACAGAGCTCAGTAATCCTACAGCCTAAACATGAGCGGGAGTTAGAAACACAAAAGTGGAGCGATAGAACGCAAAGAAAAAGAAAAAAGGGAGCAAGTCAAAGCCAAATTGCCCAAGCTAGAAGCATATTTTGTTGGCCCTAATTCTCCTCCTGTGGGAGATGAACCTGACGTTGTTAGTAGAGATTCATCCCCGGGTCCAGACCAGAAGCTGCAAGGGAGCAGGTTTACAGGTAGCTACTGTTAGAACAATCACAGACACACTCTGTCAGCAAGAACATGTGAGTTTGTGGTAAATTGTTGATATAGTAGCCCGGCCGCCTAGCTTGTTTCCTTTTGTCTCGGCTGTAGCGATGATAATAGTGATGATAATAATTTTATTTATAAAGCACATTTAAAAACGACCGAGGTCGACCAAAGTGCTGTACAGCAGACAAGAAAATAAAACAATACCAAAAGAAAAACACAGTACACAGTGTAGAAACAACAAAATCACTAACATACTAAAATGATCAATAAAATAGTAATAAAAAATAGATAATAGAGAATAGCCGACAAAGAACAAACACACACATAAGTGCACAATCACTTCACACA
>NC_084604.1:4377391-4389891 GCF_033807715.1 Cololabis saira | reverse complement strand
CTGGTGTAATGTGGTCCAGTTTCCTGGTGTAATATGGTCCAGTTTCCTGGTGTAATATGGTCCAGTTTCCTGGTGTAATGTGGTCCAGTTTCCTGGTGTAATATGGTCCAGTTTCCTGGTGTAATATGGTCCAGTTTCCTGGTGTAATATGGTCCAGTTTCCTGGTGTAATATGGTCCAGTTTCCTGGTGTAATATGGTCCAGTTTCCTGGTGTAATATGGTCCAGTTTCCTGGTGTAATATGGTCCAGTTTCCTGGTGTAATATGGTCCAGTTTCCTGGTGTAATGTGGTCCAGTTTCCTGGTGTAATATGGTCCAGTTTCCTGGTGTAATATGGTCCAGTTTCCTGGTGTAATATGGTCCAGTTTCCTGGTGTAATGTGGTCCAGTTTCCTGGTGTAATATGGTCCAGTTTCCTGGTGTAATATGGTCCAGTTTCCTGGTGTAATATGGTCCAGTTTCCTGGTGTAATGTGGTCCAGTTTCCTGGTGTAATGTGGTCCAGTTTCCTGGTGTAATATGGTCCAGTGTCCTGGTGTAATATGGTCCAGTTTCCTGGTGTAATGTGGTCCAGTTTCCTGGTGTAATGTGGTCCAGTTTCCTGGTGTAATATGGTCCAGTTTCCTGGTGTAATATGGTCCAGTTTCCTGATGGAATATGGTCCAGTTTCCTGGTGTAATGTGGTCCAGTTTCCTGGTGTAATGTGGTCCAGTTTCCTGGTGTAATATGGTCCGGTTTCCTGGTGTAATATGGTCCAGTTTCCTGGTGTAATATGGTCCAGTTTCCTGGTGTAATGTGGTCCGGTTTCCTGGTGTAATGTGGTCCAGTTTCCTGGTGCAATGTGGTCCAGTTTCCTGGTGTAATATGGTCCAGTTTCCTGGTGTAATATGGTCCAGTTTCCTGGTGCAATGTGGTCCAGTTTCCTGGTGTAATATGGTCCAGTTTCCTGGTATATGGTCCAGTTTCCTGGTGTAATGTGGTCCAGTTTCCTGGTGTAATGTGGTCCAGTTTCCTGGTGTAATGTGGTCCAGTGTCCTGGTGTAATATGGTCCAGTTTCCTGGTGTAATATGGTCCAGTTTCCTGGTGTAATATGGTCCATTTTCCTGATGGAATATGGTCCAGTTTCCTGGTGTAATGTGGTCCAGTTTCCTGGTGTAATGTGGTCCAGTTTCCTGGTGTAATATGGTCCAGTTTCCTGGTGTAATATGGTCCAGTTTCCTGGTGTAATGTGGTCCAGTTTCCTGGTGTAATATGGTCCAGTTTCCTGGTGTAATATGGTCCAGTTTCCTGGTGTAATATGGTCCAGTTTCCTGGTGTAATATGGTCCAGTTTCCTGGTGTAATATGGTCCAGTTTCCTGGTGTAATATGGTCCAGTTTCCTGGTGTAATATGGTCCAGTTTCCTGGTGTAATATGGTCCAGTTTCCTGGTGTAATGTGGTCCAGTTTCCTGGTGTAATATGGTCCAGTTTCCTGGTGTAATATGGTCCAGTTTCCTGGTGTAATATGGTCCAGTTTCCTGGTGTAATGTGGTCCAGTTTCCTGGTGTAATATGGTCCAGTTTCCTGGTGTAATATGGTCCAGTTTCCTGGTGTAATATGGTCCAGTTTCCTGGTGTAATGTGGTCCAGTTTCCTGGTGTAATGTGGTCCAGTTTCCTGGTGTAATATGGTCCAGTGTCCTGGTGTAATATGGTCCAGTTTCCTGGTGTAATGTGGTCCAGTTTCCTGGTGTAATGTGGTCCAGTTTCCTGGTGTAATATGGTCCAGTTTCCTGGTGTAATATGGTCCAGTTTCCTGATGGAATATGGTCCAGTTTCCTGGTGTAATGTGGTCCAGTTTCCTGGTGTAATGTGGTCCAGTTTCCTGGTGTAATATGGTCCGGTTTCCTGGTGTAATATGGTCCAGTTTCCTGGTGTAATATGGTCCAGTTTCCTGGTGTAATGTGGTCCGGTTTCCTGGTGTAATGTGGTCCAGTTTCCTGGTGCAATGTGGTCCAGTTTCCTGGTGTAATATGGTCCAGTTTCCTGGTGTAATATGGTCCAGTTTCCTGGTGCAATGTGGTCCAGTTTCCTGGTGTAATATGGTCCAGTTTCCTGGTATATGGTCCAGTTTCCTGGTGTAATGTGGTCCAGTTTCCTGGTGTAATGTGGTCCAGTTTCCTGGTGTAATATGGTCCAGTTTCCTGGTATATGGTCCAGTTTCCTGGTGTAATATGGTCCAGTTTCCTGGTGTAATATGGTCCAGTTTCCTGGTCCAGTTTCCTGGTGTAATATGGTCCAGTTTCCAGGTGTAATATGGTCCAGTTTCCTGGTGTAATGTGGTCCAGTTTCCAGGTGTAATATGGTCCAGTTTCCTGGTGTAATGTGGTCCAGTTTCCTGGTGTAATATGGTCCAGTTTCCTGGTGTAATATGGTCCAGTTTCCTGGTGTAATATGGTCCAGTTTCCTGGTGTAATATGGTCCAGTTTCCTGGTGTAATATGGTCCAGTTTCCTGGTGTAATATGGTCCAGTTTCCTGGTGTAATATGGTCCAGTTTCCTGGTGTAATGTGGTCCAGTTTCCTGGTGTAATATGGTCCAGTTTCCTGGTGTTTGTAAGGACTCTGGCGGCAGCGTTCTGGATCAGCTCACAACAAGGCTGAGCGTGCACTCCATGCATGTGGAGGAGGTCTCCTCGTTCATCTTCTCATTCATCCTGCAAGGATGCACTGAACCAAACCAAGAGAACGCAAACTCAGAGGAATCCGAGGCCTTTCTGCTCACGAGGAGAAGAAGGAGGGCCGGGCTGCTGGCTGAAGGCAGTGGGGGTGCAGACGCGCTAACTGACTGGACAAGGGTGGCAACAGAAACGTCAGGTGAAAAATCTGCAACGACATGTGTCACTTTGATTCTGGAGCAGAGGGCTGCGCTGCAACTTTGGTGTCCAGTGAGCGTGCCCGAACCCTCGTCCGTCTCCCCGTGATCTGAAGGGAAACACTCGGACAGACGGACAGAGCTGCAGGGGAGGAAGGGCCCGGCTGACAGAAGATACCAATTTCTCAGTAAAACTGAGGGAGGAGGACACTGATGGTCTGAGAGAGGCGGCACGGACGTTGCTGCTGGAAATCACACGTTCAGTTCAGATCCAGCCTCTGCTCTGATGTGGAAATAAAGAAAACATCAGCTGTGAGAACTCACAGATCACTTACGTTTGCCATCACACCAGGAAACTGGACCATATCACACCAGGAAACTGGACCATATTACACCAGGAAACTGGACCACATTACACCAGGAAACTGGACCATATACCAGGAAACTGGACCATATTACACCAGGAAACTGGGCTCGTATATGGACAGCAGCATGGGGACCGGTCCACCGCTGCAGCATCGCCTCCGTTGTTTCTAGTTTCTAGTCCAAAGAAACAGACAGACCGAGCCAGAACCAGTTTTTGTGCTCTCGGGGGGCTCCAACAGAAGTCTTTGTACGTTTTGACCGTATAGAAACGTAATTCTCGTCAGTTGTGTGAAAACCGTGCAAAGTTATGGATAAGCCCTGAATACAGGCATTGTGCCAAAAGTCTGGTGTGGCGACTGGACTGTGGCATCGACGGGTGTACAGATAAAGCTGGGTTAGAGGCATCCCAAATCACTGACGTGGAATTGTCAAATTGGTTTGATTCACCGCACGAATCGGCACAGATTACTTTTGTAATACTGTATTTGACCCGGTCTTTGTACGTTTTGACCGTATAGAAATGTAATTCTTGCCATTTTAAGAATGAGATGTACCTGCTGTACTCTACTGCCCTTACTGTCAAACAACTTGTGCTTTTTATTATTTTACCTCTTTTCTTATCATTTTATTATTTACGTTTTAATTGTGTCTTGCCGCTTTTAATGTTGATGTAAAGCACTTTGAATGACCTTGTGTTGGGTGTTCATAGGGTGCTTTTCTTAATTTAAGGACAAAACATTACACAATTCAAAATATTAATGATGATAAATAACTAAAAATGATTTTAAGTAATTAAGTATTAAACTACACAGTAAGAATTAAAAAATAGATGAATAAAAAGAAAAAAAACAAAGAAAAAGTAAACAAATAACTAAAAAGGAAGAAGAACGAGAGGAAAAAGAGAGAGGGGGGATTTGTCAATCAGGAGGCAGGGACTGGAGAGACTGGAAGAATGGAAGAAAGGGAAGACACTTATTATAACATTAGTTACAGCTACCTTTCACTGAATATCTGAGTACTCTAGGTACTAGTAATAGAGTACTCTAGGTACTAACACTAGAGTACTCTAGGTACTAGTACTAGAGTACTCTAGGTACTAGTACTAGAGTACTCTAGGTACTAGTACTAGAGTATTCTAGGTACTAGTACTAGAGGAGCTTAGTCGACTTCCAGTGGAGAACGAGGCGTCTTGCCCGTAAGGAAGTAAAAGCTAAAATGTCTAATTGAGTTGAAGTAAACTGGCTCTGGTTCCTCTGGGAGCCGGAATACGGAAACATGGGGGGGAGACTTTTATAATCACTGAAAGTATTTTTGACATGGTGTCAAAATAATTCCACCAAAAGCGAGAAAGTAGTGGGCAAGAGTAGAACATATGGGTTAAATTGCAGGACGAGGCATGACATTTGTCGCATTTGTCAGTGATACTGGGATAGATCTGTGACAGTGGAGCTTTAGAAAAGTGGACTCTAAACAGTACTTTAAACTAAGACGAGCGCAGGATGAACTTGTGTAAATTTTCTCCAACAAGCCGTTTAACGTTCAGTAAGAGAGAAAATGCTCTCTTGGCTCGTGTCCAGTAGCTGAAGTGACGTCAGCGAGACTGGACTACGGTTGCGACCCACGGAGGTGTGGCTCAGGTGAGGCTGAAGAACAAACTAACCTGGTACCGTTGTCAGGATGTGAACTCTAACCACGGAGGCCAGACTGTAGATACGTTCATATCTGTTGTAAAGTTGGACCTTTTAACGTGAATGTTGAAGGAGACCAGCTGGTTCTGGAGCCAGCTGGCTGTAAGCCCTCAAATGGAGCTTTTCCACTAGCACCTACTCAGCTCTACTCATCTCAACTCAGCCTGGTTCCTTTTCCACTACAATTCAGCACCTGGATCAGAAGTAGGAGGTTGGAGAAGCTGCTGTGACGTATTTGATTGTGTATCTAAAGGAAGAAGACAACAACACTAAAGATGTAGAACCTGGAGGAGATGATAGATGTGCTGCTGGGTCTGTGGCTTGTGTTCAATATCAAGTTAAAAAATGAGAGTGAAAGAAGCTTCAAGTGGCAACGCTTTTTTTTTTTTGTTTGTTTGTCTCGCCCATGGATGTATTATATTAACCTGGATACCAGACAGGAAAATGGCCGCCATTCATTTCAATGGAAGTTGCTCACCTGTCGCATACGCCGAAAAATGTCCTGACTTCCGGGTTTACTTCCGCGTTATGCGGCCCATAGAGCATGCGCAGTTGAGTCACCTCCCATGATGCTCTGGGGCCTCCCATCATGCCCCGGGGCAATGACGCGAGTATTAATATAATATGTATTAATATAATATATTAATTAATGTATATCATTACATATATTATTAATGTATTAATATAATATAATTATATAATATGTATTAATATAATACATTCATGGAGTGCACGGACACAGCCGTGATGCCACGCCCAGAAAGAGACTTTTCTTTGATTTTTCTGGCCGTTAGAAAACATTTTTGACGGATATAAAGTCCATGACTTAAAAATATAGAATACAAAGATTAGTAATTGCCGGTGATTACAGCTGGAGGTGTCCTGTGAACAGTTTGAGAGGCTTCTCTTTTACTATTGCGGTCTATGGGAAAAAAGCTTTTTGGGCCCATGGGATTTTTTGTTGTAGGCTGGCCACTGGAAAAAATCGGCGTGCCTTCTGAGTGCGAGACCGGGGGCCTGGTCTCGGCGCTGCTGAAAAGTCAGCTGGAGCCGTGAGCAGCTATGAAGAGACAGAGCTCCTGGTGGATCTGGTCGTTCCTTATCTCCTCTAGATTCCTTTTTAATTCTCTCCTCAGCACCAGGTTTATGAACATCTGACCCTCAGAGTTGGATCATGAAACAGACTTTTGCTGCCATTGCCTGTCGAATAAAATGAACAAGAAGCCGTCAGAGTCTCTTTCTCTGATGTCACATCATGACTCAGACGTCTGACTCCAACCCCCCGACCAATCGGTGGCCTGTAGTGTGATGATGTCAGATACAGCCGACTCAGCAGCTTAGAACCTCAGAGGCAGAGTAGTTACAGAAAAAGTATCTACTCGGCACGTTAGACCCCTAGTGGAAAGAGGCAAAACCGAGGGGAGTCGTGTCGAGTCGGGCTGAGTAGGTACTGGTGGAAAAGCGCCAAAAGTCTGCCAAGAGAGTTACCCCCAAACCACCACTAGCACCCTGGGTCTGCTAGGCAGGACGGACCCAGGCGATCAGACGGTACCATCTGAATGACGTGCTGAGGCGTTGGTAGCTGTTCATGGTCCAAGTTTGTGCGGTCCATGTGAGCTGAAGGCTGTGTTTCCAGTTCTTGAGAGGCCTTAAGGCCCTGACACACCAAGCCGATTTTCGGCCGTCGGGCCGTCAGTGTGCGTCTGTCGGCCTAGTTTCCCCGGTGTGTCCCGCACGTCGCCACAGGTCGGGCGCCCGTCGGCAGCTTTTCAGCCGATTTGACATGTCGAATCGGCGTCGGGACGTCAGTCAAACAGCTGACTCTGTGATTGGCTGTTCCCAGAATTTCCCAGAATGCTTTTCGTCGTCATTTGCAGACTGAATCAAAAAAAAAAACATGGCGGACATTTCTTATTTTTTAGTGAATAAAATCAATATTTTGAGTTAGTTTCTGCATAAAAATGCGTTTTGATTACATTTCTAGCGAGAAATATATATTTTACTTTCATAATATTCACTCAGTGAATGTACATAATCACTCGCTTGCCCGTTGTTGCAAAGTCTTTTTCAAACCTCGCCAGAACAAAGGCTGATTTATGGTTCTGCGTTACACCAACGCAGAGCCTACGGTGTAGGTTACGCGGCGCCGTACGCCGTACCCTACGCCGTAGGCTCTGCGTCGATTTAACACAGAACCATAAATCAGCTCCCGAGCCGGCAGGCAGAAATCCAGAAATCTTCGGAGCAAATTTCTTAACAGGCGTAGCTACAACTGTTAGATTTCATCTATTAAACCAACATTTATCTTCCTAAATGATTTATTTCAGCCAGCGGTAATTCTCCACAGAGCTGCAGGTTTCTCCCCCGGGACGACGGCTTAGGTTGACCTGGCGATCTGGTCTGATCTGGTCAGCTGCTGCTGCTGCTGCGCCCCGGACCGGCGGCTCTTCTCCGAAAACATTGCAGCAAATTGAAACGCAGACTGTGCAGAACATACGTGCTAGTCGGCCGTTGGGTGTCGTCTTTGCGGTGTGTTCAAGTGCTTCTTTTTGAGCCTGACCCAGCCCGACACAGGCGACGCGAGGCGACACAGCAGTCGGCCGACAGCGGGCGACGTCGGGTTGGTGTGTCCTCGGCTTTAGCGCGATTGTGGAGTGAAGAGGAACCTCAGCTCCAAGGGTCGTGTTCTGTAAAGCATAGATGGCAGTGGTGAAATCCCAGCAGCTCAGAAACTAGCGAGTCCAAAGCTTTTAGTGCCGGCTGCTGATCTTCCACCATATGAACATCTGCTCTTGTCAAAGTAACACCCAGTGTAATCTTATCTTTGTATTTATGAGGAAGGAAATTGCTTTCACACAGAAATGAGTCTCCACATATGAAGGTGGGAGGACGTGTCTTGATTGAAACTAATCAAAAAATCACAGAAACCTTTAAATTATCGATACAGCACAAACAGCAGTCGGCGGGTGATTGATGACCCGGCTGGAGCCGGGCTCATCCATCACCTCGGCAACTCGCCTGGCAGCTCCGACGTGACAGCAACGGTCAAATAACGTTTAGCGCGCGGAGGACCCCGTGTTTGGAGGGAGATTATTGCTGTCACAGCTGTAATGGATCAGCCCGGACCAGCGCTCCTCCGGCCAATGGGGCGCGAGGATGGTGAATTAGCATAGCTATCAGAGCTGCAGCCGGGCCGGGCAGGCCGGTGATTGACAGGTGGAGGTTACTGCCCAGCAGACACGCTCAGAGGCCGGGCAGCCCGGAGACAATTACAGGAGCAGGACTGGGTCATTCATCATTCAGCCAGACACCTGTCCAGCAGGACAAAGAGACAGACACCACGCCCTCAGACTGGACTGGGAGGAAGAGGAAGAGGGGGGTCCAGGAGGAAGAGGGGGTCCAGGAGGAAGAGGGGGGTCCAGGAGGAAGAGGGGGGTCCAGGAGGAAGAGGGGGGTCCAGGAGGAAGAAGGGGGTCCAGGAGGAAGAAGGGGTCCAGGAGGAAGAGGGGGGTCCAGGAGGATGAGGGGGTCCAGGAGGAAGAAGGGGGTCCAGGAGGAAGAGGGGGGTCCAGGAGGAAGAGGGGGGTCCAGGAGGATGAGGGGGGTCCAGGAGGAAGAGGGGGGTCCAGGAGGAAGAGGGGGGTCCAGGAGGAAGAGGGGGGTCCAGGAGGAAGAGGAGGGTCCAGGAGGATGAGGGGGGTCCAGGAGGAAGAGGGGGGTCCAGGAGGAAGAGGGGGGTCCAGGAGGAAGAAGGGGTCCAGGAGGAAGAGGGGGGTCCAGGAGGATGAGGGGGTCCAGGAGGAAGAGGGGGGTCCAGGAGGAAGAGGGGGGTCCAGGAGGAAGAGGGGGGTCCAGGAGGAAGAGGGGGGTCCAGGAGGATGAGGGGGTCCAGGAGGAAGAGGGGGGTCCAGGAGGATGAGGGGGTCCAGGAGGAAGAGGGGGGTCCAGGAGGAAGAAGGGGTCCAGGAGGAAGAGGGGGGTCCAGGAGGATGAGGGGGTCCAGGAGGAAGAGGGGGGTCCAGGAGGAAGAGGGGGGTCCAGGAGGAAGAGGGGGGTCCAGGAGGATGAGGGGGTCCAGGAGGAAGAGGGGGGTCCAGGAGAAATCAAATCAAATCAAGTTTATTCGTGTAGCCCCTTAACGATAACCAAAAGGTAAGAAGACAAGTTTTGGGTCCACCTTTAGAGACGGTACTGTACATGTGATGAAGAAGTGAGCTGAAACGACAGCCTCTCACCCTTCTTCTCGTCTCCTTTTCCCTTCCTCTCTTCTCTATTTCCATTTGAAATATCTCATAGCTATTGTTTTTGTCCATCGTTCCTGTAGTTTCTTGTGCCGGCCCCCCCTTTTTTCTCTTTTGTGCATGTTCGCAGGCCGGAGCCTCGGGAGCTGCATTCTGGCCTGCGGTCCCGGTCCCCCCCCCCATCCCCGGTCATCTCATTGCTAAAGGGGTCCCCCTTTATGATCCAGGTCCAGGTCCAGGTTTCTTCCCCCCTTATGATCCAGGTCCTGGTCCAGGTTTCTTCCCTCCTAAAGGGGAGTTTTTCTTGCCATGTTTGGCTTAAGGTTTTTCTCCCACTAGGGGAGTTTTTACCTGCCATTGTTTATGTAATAATTACTCGGGGGTTTATGTTTATGTTTATGTTCATGTTCTGGATCTCTGGAAAGCGTCTAGAGACAACATCTGTTGTATTAGACGCTATATAAATAAAATTGAATTGAATTGAATTAAATTAAATTAAATTAAATTAAATTAAATTCAATTCAATTCAATTCAATTCAATTCAATTCAATTCAATTCAATTCAATTCAATTCAATTCAATTCAATTCAATTCAATTCAATTTTATTTATATAGCGTCTAATACAACAGATGTTGTCTCTAGACGCTTTCCAGAGATCCAGAACATGAAATTGAATTGAATTGGTTCTGGTCCAGTGTTCTGAGGCAGACCTGTAGATGTGTATTAGACAAATAAAAGTAAGGGTTTTCACCATGTTATTATTTAGACAACAAAAATGGACCCGAACAACAGAACCACGTAGGCCAGACCAAGTACCACCTCCTCAATAGGAGTTAGGAGTTGTAGCTGGTTCTGCTGTCCTCTGGACACACCTCTGGAACAGCAGGTGAGTTGTCTTCCCAGGAGCGGAAGCAGCTAATTTACCCCGAGATCACACTGACTAATGCTCAAGTACACACACTGGAGATGTCAGGTCTTCATGTCCAGAACCGTGTCTGGAGGAACCCAGCAGAACCACCTCGGACCCACCTTCAAGCACGGTGGTGGAGAGATGATGGTTTGGACCATGAACTCTGTAGAGTCTTCTAGAGCCGTTCTTAAGGACTTAAGAAGACTCTTAAGAAGGGTTCGGCTGAGAAGCTGCACTAAGATGGGGGTGTTTCCCAGACGTGTTCTTCAATACCTTCCTAAGATCCCGCCAAAGAAGCTTCTTAAGAAGCTCTTAAGCCGGGCATACACTGTGCAATTATCGGCTCGTTTTGAGCCGATTTTCCAGTCGTGCAACTATTTTTTGGATCGGGACAGATTTCGACCCAATCGTTGCTCGTTCCTCGTGCAGTGTACGTGGGGTAACGACGAGAGATTAACACCTCACGACGAGCTCCCGATCACAAATCATGAGCTTGCAAGAAAATCAAGCATGTTTGAAATCCTGGTCGCTCCTCGTGAAGGAATCGCACAGTTGAAGCAGCTACGACCCGATTCACCTCATCCTTTCGCAGAGAGCATGCGCAATCTCTGATGTCACGTCAAAAACTATTATTTGTAGTTTAAGTGTTGCAAATTCACATTACAAATCATGTTTTAATAGCAGAAAAAAAGACTGCATTTCCACGTGCGGTGTGCGTCGCCACGTACCCTACGCCGTAGGCTCTGCGTTGGTGTAACGCGGAACCATAAATCAGCCTTGATAGAGCTGCTGTCCGCTCTTCAGCGCAGCCACAGCTGACGTACCGGCGCACTTGGCCGACCGGGTTTGTGATGCGAACATCCGTGTGTGCTCGTTCATTGCTGAACATTATGTATCTATTGCTCAACCGCTTGTAAATCTATGTTAGGGTCCCTCCGCCGAGACAAATCTTTTGCGGTATGCGTTCATTGTTGTGTGTAATAATGATGCACAGTGCCCACCCAATCAGAAACGGTACAGATATTTTGGGATTTTTTTTATATATATAAAAAAATTAAATTATAAAAAAATAAAGGATCCCATAACCTTTGATCGGGTGGGCAGGACGCACATTTGGGATGACACAGCCCACCCCTGCCCCAAAACCGGCCTCGAGTTCCAGTACACAGATGTTCGACGTGAGGATTATGATCGTATAGTGTGAGCAGACGGAGCATCCGAGCATCGGGTCGTACAGTGTGAGACCATAAATCGTGGGCTGTGAACTTTTGAACACAGCGATCTAGTCGTGCAGTGTGAGATGGGGCAGTCTCAAACGATTTAAAATATCGCACAGTGCATGCCCAGCTTTAGTGGGAGCTGTCCACCACCGTGGTGCTGAAACTAAATCATTCGATGCCAGACAAATCGATCACCCACCACTTTATCAGCGCATAAACCACACACAACGCCCTATTGTCCCTACACACTGGTATAATTACGCTACGTGCATGCGTGTGTGTGTGTGTGTGTGTGTGTGTGTGTGTGTGTGTGTGTGTGTGTGTGTGTGTGTGTGTGTGTGTGTGTGTGTGTGTGTGTGTGTGTGTGTGTGTGTGTGTGTGTGGGCCTCATTGAAGCTCTCCTCCTCTGGTGTTGCTGGGGCGGTTATCGTTGTCACGATGTAACTCCGGAGAGGGTAGATGCTCCTGCTGAACTCTCCTCTGCCAGCCTTCTGCCCCACAGCTGAGTTGGACCGCATAATAATAATAATAATTAAAGCTGCAAGCAGCGATGAACGGGCCCTCGCACTCACGTCCACCGCCCCCCATAAGCATATCAGAAATGACACCACCCACGACTCTCTATGTCAAACCATTCCAAAGTTATAGCAGAAAATCGGGACAACCAATCAGAAGAAGGGGCGGGGCTAATTAAGGCCAACGAAGCTTAAGGACTCATTACAGAGTCCCATGACACCACCCACAACTTCCTATGTCAAACCATTCAAAAGTTATGGCAGAGAAAAGTATTCTAGGGGGCGCTGTTGAGCCATTTTGCCACGCCCATTAATGCAAACCATGTAATATCAAATTTATCACCAGGCCTGGCTTGCATGCAAAATTTGGTGCCTTTTGGAGAACTATCAAATATGGACCAATCACATGAAGGGGGGCGCGCCTTTTGGCGTCTAGCGTCGCCACGGTAACACTTTTGAAAGAGAAAAGTAATGCGTGGTGT
The DNA here is from genome assembly GCF_033807715.1 of Cololabis saira. Lineage (NCBI taxonomy): Eukaryota > Metazoa > Chordata > Actinopteri > Beloniformes > Belonidae > Cololabis > Cololabis saira. Next base: position 4,377,621 of record NC_084604.1, on the reverse strand, counting down.
CGCAGGATGTAGACGCACATTTTGATGTATAACACACCTGGGTGCACGTTACGGTTCGGGCTGAATTAACTTTCGAAGGAATGGCATAGATTTCGCCAAAATGACATGACTAATTCAAAATGGCCGACATCCTGTTCGGTTTCGGGCATGACCCCAAGAGACTTTTCTTTAAGTTGTCCCATGATACAGGTGTGTACCGATTTTCGTGCATGTACGTCAAACCGTATCGT
>NC_084604.1:4329891-4364891 GCF_033807715.1 Cololabis saira | reverse complement strand
ATCCATCCATCCATCCATCCATCCATCCATCCATCCATCCATCCATCCATCCATCCATCCATCCATCCATCCATCCATCCATCCATCCATCCATCCATCCATCCATCCATCCATCCATCCATCCATCCATCCATCCATCCATCCCTCCATCCATCCATCCATCCATCCATCCATCCATCCCTCCACCCATCCATCCATTCATCCATCCACCCACCTACTAGATAAAGGTCAAGTTGTTTGTCAGAACAACTTGACCTTTATCCAGTAAGATACACATTGCTGCCCTCTAAGGACAGCGTGCAGCAACTGGAGACTGAATCTAAACATTGATTTTATAGTTTTTACGTCAGATAGTAGATATTCAAGTCCACAAGCAGTGATTTATTCATGTATACAATTTATGGGCAGGACATTCTTAACCACTGTTGGGACATTTTACCCCTAAAACACCATCTGCACTTTTTGACAACCTCAAACTACTAAACTAACCTTTAAACTGTTATGATGGGTGGCGGTTTCCTGGCCCACATGCAGAATCACAGAGACAAGGTAAAGGTAAGTCTTTTATTGTTGGTGTAAACAAGAATAAGTCACTCGACCTGCACCAATCAGGATCTCTGAACTGCTTCCACGTTGAGCGGTGAGAGCAGGAAGGGAGCAGCTAGTTCCTGGTGTGCAGCAGGATATGAAAATGGCAATTATCCAGCAAGGAGTAGATCTTTCATTGCTCCTTATAACCCTAGTCTCCCTGACGAAATGATCAGCTCCAGGTATAAGTGTTTCTAGCCTTTTTTGGGGGGTGCAGCACCCCCCAAAATGTACGTCCATGTTTAATATGCTGACGAAATGTCAAAACCATATACAGTATATGATATACGTAATATTTTAACAACAAAAGTACAGTGAAGAGCCCCATGCTTTGAAAATGGTTTTACCCCCCCCCCACGTTTTCCTCCTCACCATGGTGGACCGTACCACCAGGTGGCCCGAGGCAGTGCCCCTGTCCTCTCTACAGGATCAAAAGATTGGCACTTTTTCCACTAGTACCTACTCGGCTCTACTCAACTCAGCTCGACTCGACTCGACTCGGCCTGGTTTCTTTTCCATAACAATTCAAAGTTGGCGGGGTTGGAGTGAAGCTGCTGTTATGTATTTGATTGTGTGATAGAAGACAACACCAAAAATGTAGAACATGGATTTTTTAACTTGATATCGAACACAAGCCACAGACCCAGCAGCACATATATCATTGCTGGCCTGTAGTGTGATGACGTCAGATACAGCCTGACTCATCCGCTTAGAACCTCGCCAGAATAGATACAGAAAAGTATCTACTCGGTACGTTAGACCCCTAGTGGAAAAGAACCAAACCGAAGTGAGTCAGGCTGAGTAGATATTAGTGGAAAAGCGCCAGATGTGGCTCGTGCTTTCCTGGGCGCCTGGGTCTCACGTTTTGGTGTCCCGTCTGACATCACGTCTGACAGAGGCCCCCAGTTTTTTTCAGAACTTTGGTCATCGTTGGCAGAAGCTTTGGGGGTGCAGGTACACCTTACTACTGCATACCACCCACAAGCTAATGGCCTTTGTGAACGTTTTCACAGGTCCCTCAAAGCAGCACTGCGTGCTTCACTCTCTGACGGTAACTGGGTGGACGGCTTATCATGGGTTATGCTCGGCCCCAAAGGAAGATTTGAATGCGTCGCCCGCAGAGCTCGTGTTTGGTCAGCTGCTTTTGTCCAAATTTTTGCCCGAAAATTCGGCTCCGCAAATTCAGCCAGCGAGCAGTTCCTTCGCGTCTAGTAGTTTTTTGAGCCCGGGGCCCATTCCCCCCCTGTTTTCCACCATCATTCATCCCATCGGAGCTCAAGTCGGCTCGGTTTGTCTTTGTGCGGCATGATGCTCATCGTTCTCCTCTACAGCCTCCATACGATGGTCCCTTTAGAGTCCTCGAGAGGGGCCCTAAGGTCTTTTTGCTAGACCTACGTGGCCGCAAAGAGCACATTGCACTAGATAGGCTGAGACCTGCACACACTGTAGCGGATGAAGCTGTGGTCCCGGCCCAGGTCCCCCGTCGTGGACGCCCTCCTCTGAAACCTCCGGTCGTTGCCACAAAAGATGGACTTTCTAGTTTCTAAGACTGTTGTTTTTTCCCCTCAGCGTCCTGCATACATTATTATTGAATTTAATACAAATCAATATTTCTATGTATCTCATCAGTTATGCGTAATTAGGGGCATGGTCTTTTTTGACAGCTGGTGTAACCACTGCCTTGCTAATGCTCCTCCCCCTGAAGGACTCAAAAGCCAAATTTAGGGGGGGTCTCAATGTTGTGAAAAAAAAATAATTAGGCTATATAATATAACATGATAATTTGATTGTCACTAAAGGTCAATTAAATATGTTTAAGAGATGGCCATATCAAGTATTCACAATTCAAAACTTTTATTGGTTTAACACAAGTCCTGAACCTTTATGTATGCAAATTAGCCATGTGCGCCAGCACAGCGCAATGACCGGCTAGTTGAGATGCCACAATAACATGGCTAAGTGGAAGCTAACTTAGAGTGTGTCACTTGCACACTTTGGGTTCACATCAGAAAAGGTGTCAGTGGCAGCCAGAGATGAGGAGAGAGACTATGTCACAACAGAGGGTCCCGTTCCTCTCCCACCCTCTGGTGAAGGAAGGTAAGTCGAGGCCGAGTGCTCCGGGGTAGATGCTACTGCGCCCCCGCTGCTAGCAGTGACTTGCTTTAACTTAAGGTAAGAGGCCAGCCTGCTTAATATGGCCTGAACCCACCTGAGAGATAATGTTTTTTTTTTAATTATTGTTATTATTATTTTGCGTTATGGCCTGTTAATGAGTGTGATTTGTGAATGTGTAAAGCTGCGTGAACCCACCTGTTGAGAGCCATCATGTTTTTTTTTTTTGTATTTTGCGTGATCACCTGTTATGAGTGGAATTTGTGAATGTGTTCAAACAGCTGTGTTAAAACATAGTTTCCTGGATGGTTACATAACGTTAAATAATCAGTCATCATTGTGCAGGCTGAGGATCTGTTTAAGTGCACTGATTGCACATCTCCGATAGTGGCATTTGTTGTTATTACTGTTATTTGAATGCACAATTCATTTTCATTGTATTTTTTTTTATTTATCTAAAAAAATACATTAGCCTATTTTATTTGTTTATTCGTTTCTGCAATGCACTGGTCGTGCGCCAGGGTCCTATATCTGGCATTTATTCATTAAGGGCCCGATTTACTAAGATCCTAAATAAAGAGTACTAAATTGTGTGTGCACTGAAAAAGTTTGCATGTGCTGTTGTTGTGTGTTTTGCGGGTGATCAACTAAGATTGCGTGCGCAATTGATAACAGGTGCAAACCTCAGTATTTAAATTAGGTGTTGCGTGTGTAGCCCTCTCACCACGGACCAGTGTGTACGACGGTGGGCGCTTCAGATTTCTAGGTTCGTTTGGGCTGTTACTATGGGACTAGTAAAACTGTAAAATGACCACACAATCACATCAGACAACACAAGTAGCTTTAGTTGAGTAACCAACGGGCACTCTTTTAGTTTTTTAAAGCAATTGCAATATGAAATAGTGCACATGAATTAAATTGACATAGGTACATTAGCCGGCATGAAAATAACCCCCAAAAATAATAAAAGAAAAGAAAAATGTCTTTGTGTGATTCTTATCACTGTTCTGAGCTCTGCTCATTCAAAAGTCAGTCAAGTCACTGTTCGTTATTGGTCACTTGTTAGTGACAGTCAATTGGACCGGTCAGAACCAGACGGCGGTCTGGTCCCTCTCCTGTGCTCCGTGTACAGGAGGATTATCAATTAGTGTTCGTTGGAGTGCACTCTTAATCACTCGTTCTAGTCAGCACCAGTCGGGTGACTGACATTCATACCATACACAGACAGTCCGTCTGTAGCTCTCAAGCAGGTCTTGGTCCTGGGTGGTGGCTCGCCATCTTGTCCGGATCTTCAACCTTATCCAAAAACCTGACCGAATCAAATCCAATGCTCTAGCAACGACGACGTCTGGACACACTCACAAGGGGGTTTTGGCCGAGTGGGATAACGTGGTTTTCATTCACCAACTGCTGCTGGGTTCACCCCCTGACTCAACTAACACACAGCTAACAACAGCTGGTGTAACGTTTTGTTAGTTTAATATTGTTTTATGAGTTAATATATTTCTCAGCGTCTGCTGGTTGCGTCTGTCCTCATGGAACGTCGCATCAAAGAGAAAGAGCGCATGCGATGACGTCACATCTGATACGTTGGGAGTGCATGTAAAACGTGTGCTGCCATCTAGTGTTGGTTCTAAGTACACCTCTTTTTATATAAGTCAAACCAACTAATGAGGTTTTGTTAGTTGTAGAGGTAGATCGTTTTGTACATGTTCTCAAAATAAAACAACTTATAATATATTTTAATAAAAATAAAATGTTTCTTTTGTTAACCTGGTTAACTATTTTACAGTTTAGTAAGCTGGATTTTCCACCTGGGTTACACGTGTCTTAGGGTTTGCGAGCGCAAAATGAAATTTGACGAGTTGGAGTTAGAGATATTAGTGGAAGAGGCAAATTGTTGTGCCGTATTCAGCACCCCTGCCGTGAAAAGCACCCCCTCGTATATTCAATGATAAGTAGACCAAGAAAAAAAACAACACACTGACACTTCAATATATTTATATATACACACTAACACAAACACATATTTAGGAGTTTATATTATATATATTTACAAATATTATGGAAGACAACACAGTAAGCAGGCTATTAATTAATGACATCAATAACCATTTACCCGATTTTTGTTATCTGTGACTGTGATTGTGGGAAAGTATGACTATTGTGGAATCCATGAGCGCATTTCAACATGAATCATTAACACAAAACTGGACGCTAAACAGAACGTGACACGGAATGAGAATATCATTTTTGTCAGACGAGGGGGTGCTTTTCACGGCAGGGGTGCTGAATACGGCACAACACCGGGGTATGACGACTGCAGAACAAGTATAGGCGCACAATAAGAAACACTTTTTTCTCCATGAAAACACGTGATTTATTTATTATCACAAATAAAAAAATGAATGTGCCTCCTGTGGCAACCTTTTGCTGAATAATACTCGATTTAACAGTTGAGCCATCCCCACCCCAGTCCTCAAATCAGGCACCAACAAGCATTGGTGCGTAATGCTCTGATGAACTCCCACAAATAATAAGTCTCAGAGTAACCAAACACGTGCAATAAAAATCATCCAGCACCCTCTTTAATAATCATGTCTGCCTCACTCTGCTGCACCTCTCACTTTTGTACTTCCTTTTGTATAATTTTTTGTATTTTTTGTATAATTTGTCTGTTAAAATTGTATATAGGTTATACTTATACTTATTCTTATTTTATTCAGAACTATCCTTTTTTTATCACTACCTCAAACTGCTGCACCTTAAAATGTTAAAATGTTTATACTGTAGATAGTAATACCACATTTGTTTATTGTTTATTTGTTTATTGTTTATTTTTTTACTACCAAAGAGCGAAATAACCGAATCAAATTCCTTGTTGGACAATGTTCGAACCTGGCCAATAAAGCTGATTCTGATTCTGATTCTGATTCTGATGCTGGGCAGATTAGCACCTTCCTTTCGAACGTATTAAATACAGACGCAATCACAATCCCCGCAATAACTTTCTGGCTTGGTAAATCTCATTGCGTGTGGTAAATGGACATATTTGCATTTTCCCCTCCCAGTATTTAGCGATTTCTGGCGGGTACCCCCCATATTGATTATTCATCAGGGCAAAAGTACTAAATGAATAGCGTGTGCTATTTTGCTCATTTGTGAGGCGCAGTCCTCTTTGCACGCTGTTAGTAGATCAGCTTGCACATTGGTTTGCGGGTGCTGTCAAATTTGCACACGTTTTTACGCACGCAAACCTTTAGTAAATCAGGCCCTAAGTGCACTGTGCACCAGTGTGGTGCCAATTAATTTCTTATTTATTTTAATTATCAGATTTAATTTGTAAATAACATTCTGCATCGTAATGCACAATTTTGCCTCCTGTTTGTAAAACAACGTGCATCTAAAATGGTTAAAAGTGTGCATGTATTTGTCATAGGCTATAGTAGGCTGATTGTATTGGTTTATTGCATAGGGCCACACTGTTTAAAAAACAACAAAAAAACGCGAGTTAGGGCCCCCCCCCCCCGAATATGGATGGGTATTTCGCACACTGACTACAACTATTAAGACAATATTGTTTCTGTGCTCTCAACTGTGCTAAGAGACCTCTGCCACCAGTTCTGGGTAGACGTGGAAGAGTTCAGGGGTCAAGCTTGGCCAGACCGCCTGAAGCCTTCACTCCTGTTTGAAGGTTGGATTATTGTAACTCCTTGTTATCAGGCTGTACTAGCAAAATGCTAAAGTCTCTCCAGCTGGTTCAGAATGCCGCTGCTCGTGTACTAACAAGAACTGGGAAAAGAGACCATATCACCCCAATATTAGCCTCCTTACACTGGCTCCCTGTAAAAGCCAGAATAGTTTAAAGTCCTCCTCTTCACCTATAAAGTCCTGAATGGTCAGGCTCCATCCTACCTCAAAGAACTCATAGTTCCCTACTATGCTGCTAGACCACTGCGTTCACAGAATGCAGGACTACTTGTGATTCCTATGGACTCTAAGAGCAGAATTGGAGGCAGAGCCTTCAAATTTCAGGCCCCTAACCTCTGAAATAATCTTCCAGACACCCTCTCTGCCTTTAAGAGTAGGCTTAAAACCTTCCTCTACGAAAAAACCTATGCTAAATCAGCTACGTACAGTTTTTTGGTTGTTTTGCTGTTCATCTGTTTCTCCGATGCTAATGTTTTCGGATGCTTGTGTTTTATTTTATGATGCGTAATCTGATCACTTTTATCACTGATGCTGACCTTTTTCTAATGCTTATGTTTTTACACATTATTTTATGATCTAATCACTTTTATCTGTTTTTGTGTTGTGAAGCGTTATACCTTTGTTATGATTTGACAATATACAAATAAATTGAATTGAATTGAAGGCTACTAGCCATGGCTAACCAGAGGACATCAGCTTCATCTAGCTAACCGGTTTTATCCTCCAGTCGAGCTACTTCAGATCCTTCTACGTTGACTGATCAGATCACTAGCCAACCACGAACAAAGACCAGTTCGTCTGTGAGGTAACATTAGTTGGTGTCATGGCTTAGCATAGGCTAAGCAAGCCAAATGAGTGAAGTGGCTGAAATGAGGTGTGTGTTAATGCCAGGTCCCAGACCAGCGTGTTCCTACAACATGACAGTACGAGTAAAAAGAGCCTTGAAAAGCAACCTTCAGAAAACCTGTTGAAGACATCACAGGGGTCTTGTCCAGTATTCTTTTAAAGTCTGTGGGCGTGACGCAGGTCCGACTAGGGTTGCCACCTTTCAGAAAGAGAAATAAGGGACACCCTGATTTCAGCAGCGCAGGAGCAACTGAAATAGCCTCCTATGCTACGTATGTCCACATCAGCCCAGATGTAGAATATTGCTTCAGGTGAAGAATATGGTGTAAAAGTTAATTTATTTCAATAATTCAACTAGAATATGGTGTAAAAGTTAATTTATTTCAATAATTGAAACCAATATATTACCTAGTCTTATTACATGCAAAGCAAGATATGTTAAACCTTTATTTGTTATAATTTTGATGATGGAATTGTTTATTGATTTCATAAAATATTCTCTAATTTATTTTTTATTTGGGGTTTTCATGAACTGTGAGCCATAATCATCAAAAAGATAACAAATAAAGGCTTGAAATATTTCACTTTGAATGTAGTGGGAAATAATATATTTGTTTCACCTTTAGATAAATTTACTACAAATTACATTTTGCAATATATTCAATTTTTCCGACCTTCACCTGTATATTATGACATCAATAAATAAGAGCATAAAATATGTCTGTATTGGTTCAATACGGAACGCAACTTTTAATTCCCAATTCCCAACCCCGACCTGGAGGTGAAGCCCGAGTCCTCCCCGCTGTCTGGCACACACGTAGAAAGATCTGGGCACAGACGCAGCAGGTCCTGTTGTCCCGCCACAAAGATTTTGCTGAACTTAATGTTTCCTGTGTTTTATTTTGTTCATCATTGTTAAATTTAGTGTTGATGTGTGTGTGTGACAGACGTGTGTATGGGGGGTTAATGAAAATACGGGACAAATCGCGTCCCGTATTAGTTCAATACGGGACGCAACATTTTTTTTCTCAAATAAAGGACAATTCCGTATTTTACGGGACGGGTGGCAACCCTAAGTCCGACCTCAGATAAACTAGCGAAGGTGCTACTGAAGTCAAAGACTGAACAAGCCTCAACATCACCGTTAGAAAAGGAAAATCAGTCACATGCGAATGACCTTCAGCAGCTGAAAGAGCAGCTGACATCCTGAATCAATAAGACACAACAAGTTAGACATATTTTTTAATTTAATCAGGTCAGAGAGAAGACTAGTGTCTGGTGCACACGAGGCTTTCACGTTACAGATGAATGCAGTTAGAATGAAGTTCTTTAACAAACATTATTGCAGCAACAGGTCAAAGTCTTACGACAGTAACACGAAGGGTTTCCACTGGAGTCAGAGTCTGTGAAAACCTATAACTGACCAGTTCATCCTTCAGCGTTCAGGACAAAACCGACAAAAGCTCAGACAGAACGACGGACACGGACGAGAGCGGGTTAAAACGAGAACGTGATCCGGACAGACAGACGGATGTCACACACAACAACAACAGCTGTTTACATGTTACACAAAGGGACTGTTTCAGCTGTAGCTTCATCTCGACCGTTCATGCAGGCGACGACACATGAGGAAAACACTGACACTGGCAGAGCAGACGATCTTCACCGGAAGAAGACGGAAGATTCCATCCACGAGGGCGGGATTTCATCCTTTAACGGTCAGTCACGCGTTAGGAAGCGAGGGTTTAGTGGGAGTGGGGGAGCATGAGGGCCGTTGCTCCTAAGGATTTAGTAGGAGTGGGGGAGCGTGAGGGCTGCGCTCCTGAGGCCTTGCATCAGACGGAGGTCCTGGGCTCCCAAAGAGCTCCTCCTCGTCCTCCAGCAGACGCTACTTTGAATACTTCTGCATCAGCTATATGTTAAAGTGGAAAGAAAATACGAGAAATTCTTGTAGTTGGAATCACAAAAATGATGGCTTTATATCTGATAAACACAGAGCTGAATGATCTTTAAAACTCCTCAAACCATAATTCACCCATGAAAGAAAAAAGCTGAGGACATGTACGGTCCCAGACATGTTGGTTCAGGGACACGTCTGCTACTGCGTTTCACCTCCTCCAGACCTTCCCTGAACCAGACAACATCTGGATGGAGCAGATGAATAAGCCATTCTTTGTATTGGCGCTATTACCTACTCTGCCCGACTCGCCTCGCCTTGGTTTTGCGGTTTTTCACTAGGGGTCTAACGTGCCGAGTAGATACTTTTCTGTAACTACTTTGCCGAGGTTCTAAGCTGCTGAGTCGGCTGTATCTGACATCATCACACTACAGACCACCGATTGGTCGGGGGGTTGGAGTCAGACGTCTGAGTCAGGAGGAGGAAATCAGAGAAAGAGACTCTGACGGATTCTTGTTCATTTTATTCAACCAGCAATGGCAGCAAAAGTCTGTTTCATGATCCAACTCTGAGGTGCAGATGTTCATAAACCTGGTGCTGAGGAGAGAATTAAAAAGGGATCTAGACGGGAGATAAGGAACGACCAGATCTACCAGGAGCTCTGTCACTTCATAGCTGCTCACGGCTCCAGCTGACTTTTCAGCAGCGCAGAGACAAACTAACAAAAAAAAAGCATTGCCGCTTGAATAGGCCTGTGTTAAAAAGATCGATTCTCCGATTTTAAATCGATTCTCATATTAATTCCTAAAAATCGATTAATATGTCTAAAGATCGATTTAAAAAAAATAATAATATTTTTTTTTTTCATCATTACTTTACAACTTTTGATACTTTTTTGTTTATGCCCAAAAAAGGAATATTTTGTTGGACACGAGAATAACTGGTGCCATGTTTTTGCCTTTAAATATGTTTAAAGGTATGAAAACACTAAAGTTTTCAGTTATAATTGCATAAATTGTCTATATTTCTTTGCTTTATATACTGTCATGGGGTCAAATTTGCATAAATGTTAAAAACCAAATTATCATAAATGGGGAAAAAATAAAAGCGATTTCTTTCGTCCTGTGTTTCCTCCCTGGATACGTTTGATAATTCTGACCCACATGATGTTTCTGAAAGCAGTTCTCTCAGCATTCTGGGAGCTGATTGGTCCTTACAGCATCATTAGCTGCAATACTTGCTGTTGAATCTCAATATAATACTAGTATTAATATGTTGCATAACTACAGTCATATAATTCATGCATTGGCTGAAAAAACAGTTTTATTAACAGTAACCCAAATCAATATCGGATCGAATCGAATTGAATCGAATCAAATCTTGATAATCGATTCTGAATCTTAAGAATCGGAATCGAATCGATTCTTGATATTTGAAGCTTCTCTTACTCTAATTTTTTAACTTGATATCAAACACAAGTCACAGACCCAGCAGCAGATCTATCATCTCCTACAGGTTCTACATCTTTAGTGTTGTCTCCTTCGTTTAGATCACACAGACAAATACGTCACAGCAGCTTCTCTCCAACCTCCTACTTCTCATCTGGAGGTTGAAAAGAAACGAGGACAAGGCGAGTCTTGTCGGGCTGAGTAGGTACTAGTGTAAAAGCGCCATATGTGTGCGTGGTTGTTCAGCAGAGGGCGTGTCACCTTGTGAGCCGTGTCGGCGAACTGCTGGGCTTTGTGCATCAGCTTCACCGTGGAGTCCTCGGCTTGGGTCAGTCTGTGGCCACGTTCCCCCAGGGCCACGTTCATCCTGTGCACCACGTCGGCCATGGTTCTGTCTGTGGCCCGGTGCCCAGCTGGACCTTTTTCTTCCAACACAGAGATCATGGAAGCACAGGTTTACGCAAGGTACCGTTGACAGGTGGAAGAGGCGTAACTTATCAACCAGCAGTAGCATCACTGCCCTCATGTGTCGACGTTAATGCTCATTAGATTAAAAAGAGAAGAAGAATATCCCCGGGAGATGTTAATAATAATAATAATAATAATAATAATAATAATAATAATAATAATAATAATTAAAGCTGCAAGCAGCGATGAACGGGACCTTGCGTGTGCAATTTTCGCCAATTATGGTCAAGGACTCAAAACCAAGTCCGATGACACCATCCACGACTCTTTATGTCAAACCATTCAAAAGTTATTGCAGAAAATAGAAACAACCAATCAGAATAAGGGGCGGGGCTAATTTTCACCAATTATGTTCAAGGACTCAATACCGAGTCCGACACCAACCCACGACTCTCTATGTCAAACCATTCAAAAGTTATGGCAGAATCACATATCGGCCAATCAGCTACTAGTGTCACTTCCTGTTTAGCGTTGAAGTTTGACGCAGCGCCACGGTCACGCCATTTCACAAAAACTCACGATTTTGATAACTTTTCATCGTTAACGTCTTTTGTGTCTCCTGAGCGAGTTTTATGTCGAACGGATGATCCTGCTAGGAGGAGTTCGTTTAAGTACAACACGTGAAAATGGCATAAAATTGCGCCAAAATGACACGACTAATTCAAAATGGCCGACTTCCTGTTCGGTTTTGGCCATGGCGCCAAGAGACTTTTCTTTAAGTTGCGCCATGACACAGGTGTGTACCGATTTTCGTGCATTTGCGTCAAACCGTATTGTGGGGCTTGAGGCACGAAGTTTTCTAGGGGGCGCTGTTGAGCCATTAGGCCACGCCCCTTTTTGACACTATTAGAATACATAATTTTTCGCCACATGGGACGTGCGTGCCAAGTTTCACAACTTTTCGAGTAAGTTATGCGCCTCAAAAATGCAATTGTTTTCGGATAAAATAATAATAATCATTAAAATCGTACCGATTTCAATAGGGCTTCGCACAAGCCTTGCTGGTGCTCGGTCCCTAATAATAATAATAATAATAATACATTTTATTTATAGGTGCCTTTCAGGACACTCAAGGTCGCCGTACAAAAGGACAATAAAAACAAATAATAAAAACAATCAATCAATCAAAAACACAACAAAGTACAATAGCTAAAACAACAGTAAAATGCAATAGTGAGGTAATTCCAGTCCCAAGATTATTGTGAGTATGCATGTCTGAAGAGGTGAGTTTTAAGGCGGGATTTGAAGGTGACAGAGTCTGACAGTTGAATGTGGCAGTGAGTTCCAGAGGCGGGGGGGGGGGGGGGGGGGGGGGGGGCGAGCGGCTGAAGGGGCCGAGCGGCTGAAGGCCCTCCACCCCATGGTGGATAGGAGCAGATGGGAGGGTGAGGTGGATGGAAGAGGAGGACCTGAGAGAACGGGTGGGGATGTTAATATGAAGGAGCTCAGCAAGATACTGTGGGGCTGGTTGTTGATGGCCTTGAAGGTGAGAAAAAGTTGGCTTCCCCGGGAGCTCCATCTCAACGTGTCAGGGCCTCGCTGAGCATGGGAAACGTCAACGTTCAGAAAAACAGGCAACCTGAGAACTGCAAAATCTCCCGTGAGCGGAGGAAGTTGGATCTGAACGCATCCACGCAGCACCATCTTGGCAGGTGACTGTTTACAAACAGCCAAACACCAAATACACGAAGACACCAGGAATGTTGGCCTGCTCCTATTTTAGCATGAAGAGCTGCTAGTTATGGGCCGGCCTCCTCCATTATCGTGCCTGAAGAAGTGTCTGTTTGCCTTGAAATGACAACCACAGTCTGGAGCGCTGCAACGAGTGACCCGCAAACGATCTGAGCCCCAGATGAGCCGAACCAGGGACCCTTGCATGCCAATGTGAACGCCTTCAGACCGACCTGGAGCTGAAGGAGGCCCAGCTGCTGCGCACATGCTGCACCAGAGCAGGAGAGAGAGAGATGCTCTTTATCAGGATCATCTGCGGAGTGTAATCATCCAGCTGTTCACCATGGATCGCTGACCTGCCAGACCAAACCACCTTTTTCTTCAACTACAAAGACTATGTTTACATGCAGTCAAAATTCGGGTTATTGCTAATATTCCGGTTACTGAAACATTCGGAATATTCCGTTTACATTCGTGAGCAAACAGGGTTATCCCTGTATACATGGTAATTAATCATTCGGGATATCTGGATCAAACCAGCGACGCGCGGAGAACGTGATGAAGCAATTCCCGTCATTTCCACTTCTTCTTCCTGTATCCAAATTAAAAAAGTTAGAGGAAAATAACTCTGAGAATGAGTTCCTTATAAGCTGGAGGATGTTTTGGATCCTGTTGGAGACAAGTTCAAGTTCATCAGCAGCTCTGACTGCAGACTAGGGGTGTAACAATATATCGTGCCACGAAATTTCGCGATACAAAAACGTCACAATACATGTTGTGGAGGTGACAAACTGTATCGTGATATTGGGTTATTAATATTAATCATATTAATCTATTGTGTTGACTAGTAACACGCATCCGACCGCGCCTTGACCCGCGGACCAAAATCTTCCTCCGCTCAGAAGAAACTAGTACCGTTTTCCGGTCCCGTTTTGAGCTCTGAACTTTTACTGATGTAAGGCTGGTGTAGAGTTAAGCCTTACCTTATTAAATTAAACCTTTTTGGGGGGGATAGTAGGATAAACACGGGGACAACTTCTGCTGAGTTCCAGTGTACTTTAATGTCCCTCAACAGTGTAGGATTTTAGAACATCAACACAGCACCTAGTGCCGTACTGTGGCGTATCACTCCGCCCAATCTAAAACAGACTAATCACTACAGATAAACTGACTAGTGTCATTATAGTCCCTGATTTACATCAGAATATAAAGAATATATTTATAAAATAATCAACCCTGAATTACCAAAATAACCTTCTTAACTAAAATAAATCTCCTCTTACACTTATACGGTGAGCATGAATCAATCTGTTTATGATGTAAAATTGTATGTATTTATTTACTTTCATTTATGTATTTATTTAATTTAAGTTGTTAAATTTCTGGGAAGAAAAAAGTCAAATCATAAATGAGAGAAACTATTCAGTTTGTGGGTAAATATTTGTACTTGTAGGAAACTGAAGATCATAATGCAAACCTGACATTTACTTTTAGTTCAGTTTGTGGAAAATGGTTGGCCTGGCTTTCTCTTTAAAACTTAAACAGTTATAAAGTATTACAAACTGTAACAATAGGGCAAACGCACAGCATTGTTTTGTATTTTGTGTCTTTCAAATAAAAGACCATTTTTTCCAGTCATATGTTCCTCATTCAAGGTTGTAAAAAAAATACTGCTATAATATCGTATCGTTATCGTGACCTCAATATCGTGTATCGTACCGTATGGTGAGATTAGTGTATCGTTACACCCCTACTGCAGACTGAGGACAGAAGCTGGACCGGGACACGTCCCTCATCCATTTCCTATCATAGGCGGGCCAACTGGGGCGGCAGCAGCGTCAAGTGGAGTCCAGCTCGGTGTCTTGCTACAGCCTGGCATGCCTCCCATCCATTACACGGACCATGTCAGTAGGTTCAATAGCTCAGCAATCCCGGTCACTGTCGCAGCTCCGGGCCAACAAAAGACCGGCCATTGTACAAACCTCCCTGAAAGGAACAATGTGTCCTTTCAGCCGACGGCCACATCACAGAGAGAGCTTTCTGCTGCTGCAGCGAGGTGCAGCGAGGCCAGGACAATAGACAACGACGCAGAGACGACGGTGAGCCGGAACAATCCCCGTCCAAACCGTCCTCACAGCCTCAACAGGCCACACATGCACGGCTGCACACGCACGGACCTCGGCTGAAGGGGGTCCCTGTTTCCTGACGTGCTTACGAGTAGGCCTGTGTTGAAAAAATCGATTTTCCGATTCTAAATCGATTCTCATATTAATTCCTAAAAATCGGTTCTTATGTCTAAAGATAGATTTTTTTTTTTTTCATCATTTTCGCCAGGTGAACTCCCAGTAGTCATGACACTTCTGAAAAATGCCAGGTGCTTCATGGCAATATGTGTGCGTGGTGACAGAATAAATTAGATAAGCTAAAATGATTTGTTTACTGCATGAACTGTTGCAATTTCTTTCTTTTTTGCACTTTAAATGGATATTGAAAGGCCTGTTTGAGTTATTTATTTCTTAGTTATTTCACAATAATTATTGTGAAATTATTATTTCACTAGTTATTTTACAGTCATACAATTCAGGCAACAGCTCAAAAAACATTTTAAATAACACTAAGCCAAATCAATATCGTATCCGATTGAATCGAATCATGATAATCGATTCTGAATATTAAGAATCGGAATTGAATCGATTCTTGACATTTGAATCGATACCCAGCCATACTTACGAGGGTTCCAGCCTTCAGACATGGATGAACTGCATCTTTTTTTCAAAAGATAAAACGTTTGAAAAGCAAATCAAGTTATCCGAAATGCTACAAAAACTTGAATGTGAAGTGTTTAAACACGTCCAGAAGAGACTGACTCCAGTATCGCTCCTGAATGTCAAACTAACAACACCAAAGATGCAGCCGGGCCCCTGCTACTCTTCTGCACATGTTTTGGATTTGTCCTAAACTTTATTTATTTTGGCAAAACATCTTTGAGACTTTTTCCAAAATATGTGGGAAAACGGTGGAGCCGTCACCATATATTGCTCTGTTTGCCTCCTGTGGACTCTCCTCTACTTATGCAGCGGGAAACCAACATGACGGCCTTTTGTTCCCTCCTGGCTCGGAGACTGATTTAGTTTAAATGGAACAGAGGTGTCAAGTAACAAAGTACAAATACTTTGTTACCTTACTTAAGTAGAAATTTTGGTTATCTATACTTCACTGGAGTAATTCTTTTTCAGACGACTTTTTACTTTTACTCCTTACATTTTCACGCAATTATCTGTACTTTTTACTCCTTACATTTTAAAAACAGCCTCGTTACTCTATTTCATTTCGGCCTTTAATAAAAACTATCCAGTTAAATTGCTCCATCCGGATAGAGTGAATTTGGTTGTGGTTGTTTCAGATGTTCTTGTCCAGTTTTGTTCTTACATCCGTTCCCTCAGATTCCTGCAACTAAACTTGGATGTACATTCCAATAAAGGTTAGGATAAATGATAACATGCCTCTGAAGTTTGACTTTTTGCACCATTACAATACTTATAGGCAACTAGTCATCATATCTGCTGCTCTCTGAAACACATGTTAATACTCAATAGTACACATATATGGTTCTTTAATATATTTGAATTATACTAAGATGCATTCATTTTCAATGGCTTTTGTCCTTAATGGCTTTTTTCCCCCTTATATTACTTTTACTTTTATACTTTAAGTAGTTTTGAAACCAGTACTTTTTTATACTTTTACTTGAGTAAAAAACTTGAGTTGATACTTCAACTTCTACAGGAGTATTTTTAAACTCTAGTATCTATACTTTTACCTGAGTGAGTAATCAATGTGAATACTGAAGACACCTCTGTCCAACTCTGAGGTGCAGATGTTCATAAACCTGGTGCTGAGGAGAGAATTAAAAAGGGATCTAGACGGTGATAAGGAACGACCAGATCTACCAGGAGCTCTGTCTCTTCATAGCTGCTCACGGCTCCAGCTGACTTTTCAGCAGCACCGAGACGAACAAAGAAAAAAAAAATAAAGCATTTCCGCTTGAAGCTTCTCTCACTCTCATTTTTAACTTGATATCAAGCACAAGCCACAGACCCAGCAGCACATCTATCATCTCCTCCAGGTTCTACATCTTTACTGTTGTTGTCTTCTTCCTTTAGATACACAATCAAGTACGTCATAGCAGCTTCTCTCCAACCTCCTACTTCTGATCTGGTTATTGAAAACAAACGAGAGCAAAGCGAGTGGAGTCGGGCTGAGTAGGTTCTAGTGTAAAAGCGCCATAAGTGAAGAACGGGTGAAGTGCACGAGGCCCAGGCTCAGTGTGTGTTTGGCCTGTAAGTCAGCTATGAGAGATCAGAAGTCAGAGTTTCATCGGCGCTACAGAAGCTTGTGTTTCTGAGAGCTTACCTTGACGCGACGCGCGGCCCTGTCCTTTCACGACCATTTTCTTCACCCGGTTGAGGAAAGCTTTGCAGCGGTACACGACCAGATTCATGGAGGTGGCGCCTGCAGAGACGACACACACAACACCGGAACTCGCTCGTCTCAAAGTGAAGGTCACCAGAGCACGACTATGGGAGTTTTTACCTGCCATTGTTTATGTAATAATTGATGAGGGGTTTATGTTCATGTTCTGGGTCTCTAGAAAGCGTCTAGAGACAACTTTTGTTGTATTAGACGCTATACAAATAAGAAGAAGAAAAAAAAAAGACCTAGGACTGAAATCATATCTGTTGAGTTTAAAAAAAATACTGAAAGACAAAATAATTAAGGATTAGAATGCAAAATGATTTGAATATGCCGTATTTTCTGGACTATAAGCCGCACCTGCATATAAGCAGCATCCGCTCTATTTAAAAAAAAAAAAAGAAGATATTTAGCCGCAGATATTTATGTTGTTAGATTGGATAGTTACATGTACAGAAGGATTTTGAACTGTAAATGATGTACATGTTTGTTTCCATAAATACATCCTTTCCTAACAGTGGCTTTTAACACGGCAGCAACCATGCTGATTAAAACGGGACAGAACCAAGAGAAAATAACCGGTATTTATTTATTTGTTTGAAATCTGCTTCTACTTACTTCTATCTGCTAAAGAAGAAGTAGCGTATTCTTCTTTGCATTTATTTTGTCTTAGTTTTGATTCTAATTCCGGTTAGAGCGCCCCTGAACGGTGGAAGAAAAATCCACAGAATAGAACCTTTGCATAAGCTGCATGGTTGAAAACCTATGAAAAAAGTAGCGGCTTATAGTCCAGAAAATACAGTAGTTTAATTATGCAGAGCGATTGAGAATACATTTTCTACAGTTCTTTTGTATTACTGATAAACTGGGTTATCTTTTGGATGGTACAGGATCGGCCAAAATAAGCCTCGGTTTCAGCCTAAACTCCTTTTTCGGTCACACAGAGTTTGTGTGTTATTGTTTATCGTGTGAAACTGATTAGTGTAAATACGTATGATAACGTTTGGTCAGTTACATGCACACAAGTTAAGTTGCATATAATGTAATGTACCGTATTTTCCGCACTATAAGGCGCACCTAAAAGCCTTTAATTTTCTAAAAAAACGGCAGTGCGCCTTATAATGCAGTGCGTCTTATATATGATCATTACAGTAATTTCTGTTACTGTAGTCAGGGGGATTGTGGGTAATGTAGTTGGTGTCGCCGAAGTAATGGCGCTAAAAACGTCAGGAATCGTCACAGACGTTCAAGACAACAGCAGCGACGCTGACTCGCATAATGGAGACTTTGACGAGACGGAGCAAAGCTGGTTTTTATTTTGTTAATAAAGTTTGACATACGGTACTTTTCTTTTTTTTTTTTTGACATACGGTACTTTTCTTCTTTTTCTTGTTTTTTTTTTTTGCATTTGCATTTGCTGTAGGATTTTGTAGCATTTCCTGTAGCGCAGCTCCATCAGGTAGATGCTAACTCAACCCCAGCCACTATAGTATGGTATGTTACCTTATATTTAGTGCCCCTTATAATGTGGTGCACCTTATACATGGAAAAAAGTTTTAAAATACGTCATTCATTGAAGGTGCGCCTTATAGTGCGGAAAATACGGTAACCGAAATAAACCATTCATTCATTCATTCATTCATTCATTCATTCATTCATTCATTCATTCATTCATTCATTCATTCATTCATTCATTCAAGGACCCATCTCACCACACCTCCAGTGAGTTTGGACTGGCAGTTGATGAACTCGGTCTGTCTGGGAGGAGCGAGGCTCTTCCTCCGGGCCTGCAGGGTCCTGGATTTTGGAGACTCTCTAGAACCCCCCCCAGTCTCAGAGGGGGCAGGCTGGCTGGCTCTTCTCTGCAGGCTTGCTTTTCCCAGCTTCCCCAGGTGTGCTACGCTCTTGGGTATCCCGCCCCAGTGTGTCTGGCAGGCGTGGTACAGGATCTGGATGAAGATGCACTTCTCTGCAGAGGAGCCGGCCACCCACTGGTCCGCGGCGTTGTCGAACACCAGGTCGAACTCCGGGCTGTCCTGGGTGACATTTAAAATGCATGACGTGAAAGATCTGCATGTTCATTTGTCTGGTGCACCATAAGAAAACCAGGGAACAGAATCAAAGTTAATACAAGCTTTTATTATATCATGCACAATGTTTTCCAGCCGGAGGTTGCACTTTTCTCAAACCACATAGGTAGGAGAGAAATGCACACTGTGGTCATTGATCCAGTCCTATTTATACTGAAAAGGGAGGTGTTTTGTACGTTATAGGAGCCGATGTTGAACCTTATCTGTTGAACCTTATCTGGGAGATCAACTGCAGGGAAAGAAATTTAAACATGCCACACTTTCAGCCAAGCCAGCTGACAGTCCTGCCGGGGCCCCGGACAAAATAATCTAAGATGGGCCCCCCTGCGCCCGGATCTCTCCTTCTCCTCTTCCTCTCCTCTCCCTCTGCTCTTCAGGTTTTTATACAAGCTAATGGACGTTAACATTAGAGCTAGCCAGTTAGGTTAAGTTACAAGGTTGGTAAACGTTGTAACTGTTTCTTACCTTGCTCTACGCTGACTTTATTAATTCCAGCTTCACCGTCACCACCTTTTAAAAATATTTGTGTAGAGAATCTCTGAGGCCTCTATTTTCTTCTTCTCTTCTTCTCTTTTCTCTTCTTTTCTGAGCACCGGACTTGTGCTGACCGGACATTTTGACCATTCTAATGGTTGAATTAAATCAAATTTTGATCAGCGGCCAAACCATTTTAGTGGTTCAGTGGTTTAGTGGTTCAGTCTTGACCACAAGGAAAATTAGGAACAAAACAAACAACAAGCTTTTATGTAACTCAAATACTACTTATTTTTTCCACAAATGGGCATATTTTTAAACATTTTGAAAAATGATTCCATAATTTAATAAGAATAAAATAAAAATAAAAATTCAGTTCTGCCCCCCCCCCCCCCCCCCCCCCCCTACCCTGGACCCAGGACAACAGACCCGTTTGTCCCCCCCCATCGGCGGGCGTGCTTTCAGCCGTATATTTTCTGTTGTCTATCTGTAATCCGACATGCCAACCCAGCAAAGATGTACAACAACCAAAACCCAGAGAAAAGAAGAACTCAGCTAATCAGTCTGCTCATAAAACAGGAGGTGGTTCTGCGCTGAGAGCAACCACCAGAGTACAATCTTAGAGAAAAAACCCTTCATACTTTTAACAATTTCATAAAATGCTAACACTTGGGTTGGTGAAGCGTTCTGCTGATGACGAGAGAACGGACAGACGCCGCTAACCTTGTTGGGGTTGATGCCGTTGACCTTCCGGAGCTGCTCCACTGTCCACTGGGACCTTCTGGTGAAGGAGGGGGAGCCGACAAAGCGCTTCACCTTGGTGATGAAGAGCTGCTGCGGTCTGGTGTTGGACACTGGGGCAGAGAAGATCACAGTCACAATACAGTCACCTGATGAGGAGCCACCAGGCTGGGAATCCCTCTGCAGCCAACACGCTGGACATTCTGCCCTGACAAAGGCTTTTCATTTACTGAAATTATTTTATTTGCCACTCCCAAATCCTATCACACTACATCAAACCAACTGCTAGGAATTTGGGTGTTTTATTTGACTCATTAATCATTACATTACAACTTTTGGTATTTTTTTGGTTTATGCCCAAAAAAGGAATGTTTTGTTGGAGTTGGCATAACTAGTGCCATGTTTTTGCCTTTAAATATGTTTAAAAGTATGAAAACATTAAAGTTTTCAGTTATAATTGCATACATAATTGCATTGCTTTATATACTGTCTTGGGGTTACATTTGCCTAAAATGCTAAAAACCAAATTCTCAAAAATGGGAAAAAATAAAACCGATTTCATCCGTCTCTGTTTCCTCCCTGAATCTGTTTGATAATTCTGCCCCACACGATGTTTCCTAAAGCAGTTCTATCACCATTCTGGGAGCTGATTGGTCCTTACAGCATCATTAGCTGCAATACTTGCTGTTGAATATCAATATAATACTAGTATTCATATGTTGCAGAACTACATAGTCATATAATTCATGCAACAGCTGAAAAAGAAGTTTTAATAACACTAACCCAAATCAATATCGGAATGGAATCGAATACGATTGAACCAAATCTTGATAATCGATTCTGAATCTTAAGAATCGGAATCGAATCGATTCTTGACATTTGAATCGATCCCCAGCTTTACCTGAAACGCAGATGAATGTTGCATAATCTCCTTTGGATCCAGCAGGGAGGAAGGACATCCTCTTCTTGGTCCTCCTGCGAACCTCCACTGCAACCAGCATCCGCTCATCCCGAGGCACGAAGAGCTCTCTGTTGATGGCAGACTGAACGTTCATCGTAGTTGTGACACCTGCACAGGTGAGGGACGGACACGACTCCTCTTAGACCAGCAGATTGTTCAGTTGTTTATAGGTACACCGAAACCTTATTTGGAGGCATATAAACTCACGACCGCAAGCCAACTCATTCCACTTCAGAAGTAACTTTATTAATGTTCCACCACCGGAACACAGCCTCTATACCAGGGTTCCTACCTGGCATATTAGCCTATCACTACATCCCCCTTTCTGATTAAGGGACTTTACCTGGGAGATGCAAGAATGAACATATTGAGAACTGTTATGTAAAACTCTACTTTGTTCACAAACTGTAACTATTAGTACCTCAGGGATTCAAGTATTATCAGAACAATAATATCCTATCAATTAAGAACAGTTGTGACTTCTCACTTAGCTTATCACTTAGCTTATTCCTGAGACCACTGGTATGAACCTTTTCTCAGTGCTTCTCTAAACAAATTGTGAACATAAACATTTCTTTTGTAAACATCAACAAAAATATCAACACAAAATATCACACCACAGCAATCTCTCTCTGTTTTTTTTTTCTTTTTTTGTGTGTATTGTGCGTTTGACATGGTGTATATGTGTATGTTCAAGGGATGGGGTAGACTGCCCAATCCCTTCACTGGAGTGAGGGGATTATTCTGCCCCAAAGGTCACTCAGTGTATGTTTTCATCTCACATAGTGTTGTAAATGCACCGAAGTCTTCCTGACTCTGGCGGGATAACGTCTCTCACACCCTGGAGTCTGTTGACCAGAGTCCTGCGGGACCTCCGATGCGACAGGCATGCTCACTGCATCGGGAGCGGTGTTTTCCAGTGACGTGTCAGGTGCGTTGGTGAATTTCTCAGGTGCCACAGAGGTTGGCGAGAGGTGGAATCGGTTTCTGCACAGAATACCTCTGGGCGTCTTGATGATATAGGACCTCGGTGTCTCCGCCGGGGAAACCCCTGTGCCTCTCTGACGCATGTCTGTGACCCACACATGGTCACCGGGTTGCAGTTGCGGCATGTCATGTGCTCTGTGTCTTCGATTGTAGTTTTGCTGTTGTTTTTGTCTATAACGTTGTTCTGACCTTTTCAGATTCTAGATGTCTGCACAAGATGGTTTGAGCTGGGACGGAATGACAGGAACAGTCGTTCGGATTTTCCTACCCATGAGTAGCTCAGTGGGACAGTGTCCATTGGCTAGTGGAGCAGCACGGTAGGCCATGAGAGCGAGATAGGGATCGCTCGACTTCTTGAGGAGACTTTTGATCGTCCGTACGGCCCGCTCTGCTTCCCCGTTGCTCTGCGGAAAGCGTGGAATGGATGTCACTTGTCTGAAGTTCCAGTCAAGGGCAAACTTTCTGAAAGGCTCAGATTCAAACTGTGGTCCGTTATCTGAGCGCACCACTTCTGGAATCCCGTGGCGTGCAAAGATAGATTTGAAGTGCTCAATCACGCCTTCTGATGATGTGGACGTGAGCTTGGCTACTTCAAAGTATCTGGAGAAATAGTCCACAATGACTAAATAGTGTTTATTATCTATCTGAAACAGGTCTGCACCCACTGTCGACCATGGCCTCGATGGGAAGTCAGTGGGCAGCATTGTTTCTCTGAGATTCGTTCTCTCCCTGGTGCAGGTGTCACAGCTCTCTATCTAGTTCGTCAGCTCTCTGCTGAGGCCCGGCCACCACACTGTTTACTGTTTACCACTGTTTAGCTCTTGCTCTGCATTTAGTCACGCCGAGGTGACCCTCAGGCAACTTGGTCAGCATGTCTGCTCTGAGTGAAGCCGGAATGACGATTCTGCAGCCGTAGAGCAGCAGGCCGTTGTGAACTATGAGCTCACCTGAAAATGGCAGATAGGGTTGGAACGCTCTTCCGATTGAGAACTTGTCTGGCCAGCCATCTGCACAGTACAGCTTCAGCTGCCGTATTATGTCGTCATCGTCCTGATGTGTCTGAATTTCTCTGAGTTTTCTCTCAGTTGCTGGCAGGCCTGCCACGACAGAGTCGGCATACAGGTTGATTTCTTCCTCGTGTTGACCCTCAGATGTGCTGTTAACGGGTGCTCTGGACAGTACGTCTGCGGTCGTGATCTCTTTGCCGGCCACATGAGATATGCTGTAAGAAAATCTCATTAGGCGCATGCGAAGCCGTTGTATGCGTGGTGGGAGTTCATCTAGGTTCCTCGAACCTAGTAGCGGAACCAAAGGCTTGTGGTCCGTCTCGATGAAGAAACTTTTCCCAATGAGAAACTCAGAAAACCTCTCGCAGGCCCACGTGGAGGCCAGCGCCTCCTTTTCGATCTGGGCATATCGCTGTTCGGTGCTGCTGAGAGATCTTGAAGCATACGCAACTGGTTTCCACTCTGCCCCGTCTCGCCGCTGTAGGAGAACAGCGCCCATCCCATAAGATGACGAGTCTGCACACCAGTGTTTCAGCGTTAGGATCATACAGAGCAAGCCCGGGAGGAGAAGTCAGTTCTTGCTTTATGCTGTCGAAGGCTTGCTGCTGTTGTGACCCCCATGTCCACATATTTTTCTTTCTCAGCAGGTCTCTGAGTGGGCGGGTCTTCTCGGCTAAGTGGGGGAGAAATTTCCCCAGGTAATTTGTCATGCCAAGAAAGCGTCTCACCTCACTGATGTTACTGGGATGGTTACTCTGGCTGTGGCGAGCTGTCCTAGCGTGTTTTCCACAGAAGGAAGAGGGTGCCTCTCTCTCAACACTGATTTGTTCAGCTCAGTGAGGTCAGTGCATATCCTAACTCCTCTGCCTGAGCGCTTGGGTACCACCACCATAGGAGCACACCACTCGGTGGGCTCCTCCACCTTTGATATGACTCCTTGTTGTTCCATGCGGTGCAGCTCCTCTTTAATCTTTGGAAGGAAGGGAAGGGAGATGCGCCTGGGTGTTGAGACTGCGAATGGCTTTGCTCCGGGTCTGAGTATGATGTTGTACTCGCCCTCCATTTTGCCAAGACCGGAGAAGAGTTTTGGAAACTCCTGCTTTATAGTCTCTGTGCAGTCAAGGCTGATGTTGTCCAGCCTGACAACGAGCTGCAGTGCTGTGGCTGCCGGCCGGCTAAGCAGTGGTCAAGAAATGTCCTCTTTCACAGTTATTTTTCTTTTAGTGAGAGAGGCTGTGAACTTGCCTCTGACGTTGAGGGTCGTTCTCCCTGGCCCCTTTAGGATCTTTTCCGCCCTCTCAAGTCTGGCGAACTGGCCCTGAGCGTACAGTGTTTCTGGAACTGTTGACACATCAGCACCGGTGTCAATCTAGAACACTGTTTCTTGATTGTCCATTTTTATCGCTGTCATCCAGGGGCTACTACATGAATCCGCTGCCACTGAACCCAGGAAAGCGATCCCATTGTCATCTACAGCCTCTGTTGCTGCAACATCCACTTCATGAAGGTTTTTTGTTCGACAAACTCTTGCATAATGTCCTTTTTTTCCTGCAATGGTTGCATGTTGCTTCTCTTGCTTGACATTGTTGCAGATTATGTCCTCTTATGTCCCCACATCTCTTGCACTGTCGGTCCTGTGCTTTTTTAAATGTCTGTCTGGGCTGAATTTTGGCTTGCTTTGATCTTGCCCCGCTGCTTTGCTGCGCGTGCACATTATCCAGCTGTGTGTTTGTAAAGTCAGCTTTAAAGTTGGTCTTCAACATTTCTTGCTGCTTTTTCAACTGTTTGCTTTGTTTAACTCTGATAACTGCTTTCTCTAAAGTCAGTTCAGGATCCATTTGTAACTGTTCGGACAAGCGTTTGTCTTTTAGACCCACCACTAGTCTGTCTCTCACCATCTGGTCGTGCAGAGCCCCGTATCCGCAGTGCTCCGCGAGACAATGCAGCGCAGTGATGAAGCAGTCAGCCGGCTCGCCCGTCTCTTGCTGCCGCTGGTTAAACTTTGCTCTTTCAAAGATCACGTTCCGGCGAGTTATGAAGTGTGCATCTAATCTCTCTTTGACAGTCACATACTCATTCGCCTGTTCAGGGCTGAGATGCAGGGAAACTAATATGTCCTCCGCTTCCTCGCCCATCGTGTAGAATAGCGCAGTGACTTCATTTTCATCTGCTTGTGTTTCCATCCCAGACGCAATACGAAAGCTATCAAAGCGTTTGATCCACTTCGGCCAATCTTCGGCTTTGAACGTGAATTTCTCTGGTGGGGAGACTTGAAACTGTGCCATGTTGCAGCGTCGTCTTGTTAGCCTCTGCTAACTCTGCGAGCTGTTTCAGACGGCTTAAACCTTGTTCAGTTGTTTATAGGTACACCAAACCTTATATGGAGGAATATAAACTCACGACCGCAAGCCAACTCATTCCACTTCAGAAGTAACTTTATTAATGTCCCCCCCCCCCCGCAACACAGCCTCTATACCAGGGTTCCTACCTGGCATATTAGCCTATCACTACACAGATGTTCTCACAGAGCTGAAACAGCTGTTCACTGTTACTAACACAAAAGCACGGCCTCAACCACAGAACAGCAGCCCAAGAGATGCCTTTGAGAATCTGGCTCCATGAATAAGAAGGGACACAAATGCATAAGATCTAGCACCGACGCGGTTTCCCCAGCAGCGATGAGAGGAGTTCTACGCTACCTAATGATACCACCAGTATCACTCTAATCCAGGCCAGGCTCCTCGCAGGCTAGAACCCAGGCAGCTGGGCTTCTTCTCTTCTTTTTTTTTTTGCAACTTTTTTTTTATTGGTGATTTCAAGTTTTTTCCAACAATAAATGAAGTTAAAAAAAAAAAAATAAATAAATAAATAAATAAATAAATAAATAAATAAATAAAAAATAAAAATAAAATGAGAGAATAAACAGGTTAATAAAAATAAAGTAAACCCCCCAAAAAACAGGATTTTACATTCACACAGTCAATGAGTTACATTCCACACAATATAAAGTCCACCTTTCCCAGTATTTTATATGCTGCTCAGCCTGTAATCTTAAGGAGAAGGTCAGTTTTTCCATGCAACGTATATCCTCAACTATTGTGGTCCAGTCGTCCTTTGATGGCAGGTAGGAATGGGTGATATTTTACCGTTCACGATAAACCGTCAAAACAATCCCCCGCGGTAAGAATTTGTCATCTCGCGGTAAAAAGGATAAATTCCCGTTGATGAGGTTTTTGTGTAACAAACATGGTGGAAGGTGGATCTGAGAGTGAGGAGCTCGTTGTTAAACGAGGCTCCAGCTCCGTTATCTGGAACTGGTTTGGATTTAAAAAGAGTGACGAGGAGCAAACATCACGTCTGCAAAAACAGAAGGAAATGGTTGTTACATTTTGATAAAACTTTTGACTATTACGAAAAAAAATTTCAATAGTATCTAATTTGTGGCATGTTCCAACCACAGGTTAATTTGCACATTTTATTTATATTAGAAGAGGTCATCACTGATTGGATTTTATTTTCAGTGAACTTTTATTTATTTGTCCTGTTTCTTTATTTATCAGGTTGTATTCTTTTCTACTTTGAGATTTTACAAGCTAAGAAAACTTGAAGGACAATGGTACTTTTTGGAAATTTCCCCTCTGTGGGACTATTAAAGGATTTCTTATCTTACTTTTGCTGTTTGCACTGTTATCCCACTGTTTAAGCCATACAGTTTGAATAAATGTTGAATCTGTTCTTACATTTCAAACTTGTTTCATTTGAGTCATTACAGTTTTGCAGTACAGGTGTAACTAATTTAATTGGTTTTTATTAATTTAATTGGTGTAGTTTAGTAGCATTCAGTATTCTTTTAGAGCAGTGATTTGGGGGCTCCAAAGACTGAATGTGGTGATAGATTTATAGTTACAAAGGTGGAGTTAAATTGGTATTTTTTTATCATCATTTTTATCGTTATCGGGATAAATGCCAGAAATTATCGTGATACATTTTTTAGTCCATACCGCCCATCCCTAATGGCAGGTTTGTCTGCAGCCGTTTCCGTTTAACGGCCTTCTTGCTCGCAGCCAAGAGCACTTTATAGAGGTAGTTGTCCTGGGCCATAAGTCCAACCAGGATTTTACCCAGATACAATGCAATAAAGGAAATCTCAAGTTTTAGTCTCTGTAATTCTTCAGTTAATTCTTCCCAATATGGTTGAATAAGGGGTCAGGCCCAGAATACATGGAAGTGGTCTGCCACTGCCTTTCCATACTGCCTCCAGCATATATCCTGACCCTGGAAACCCTGCCGTTTAAATTTCAGTTTTGGAGCGATAAAGACGCAGCTGGGCTTCTTGAACACATTTCACCTTCTCTCTGTCAACTGAAACTTGCTGACGGGGCGTTTTGAGCTCATCAGCTGAAGACGTGTGCAATTCTCTGATATGCCCTTTCTGTCCAGTCTTGGGTCTCCTGGTCAGGCGCTTTCACAGACGTTCACGCTCGGGGTCACATGACCAAAACCAATAAGCACAAAGGACTCTAAGGGCCAATCCCAATACACCCCCTACTTTCTACCACTAGCCCTCCCTCACTATCACTACCCCTAAAAAAGAACCCACAGATTTTAGGGCACTTGAAATCTTCCCAGGGCCCTGTCCCAATACTCCCACTACCCCTACTTTTCAGCACCACCCCTAAATTTTGCCTGCTACGTCACTGCGTGGTTTACGTTCGGGTACGTAAGCAACTGCATAGTTACGTTTGCACATACGTCACACCATATCCGGAAGCCGAGAGCCAAAAGCTGTTTTAATTTCAGCTGTAGCGCTGTTAATATGCCACTTTATTAAGTTTTAATATTTTTTCAGGCGTAAAAGTAACCGTTAAGATTCCCAACCTGGGCTCAGTTTATCCAAATAACGCCTGTTAACAAATTTGATCCGATGTTTTCGGAGAAGAGCCGCCGGTCCGGGGCGCAGCAGCAGCAGTTCACGTACAGACGTGATCGCCAGGTCAACCTGCGCCGTCGTCCCGGGGAGAAACCTGCAGCTCTGTGGAGAATTACCGCTGGCTGAAAGTCATTTAGGAAGATAAATGTTGGTTTCGGGATCAAAACTGCCTGCCGGCTCCGGAGCTGATTTATGGTTCTGCGTTAAATCGACGCAGAGCCTACGGCGTAGGCTACGGCGTAGGGTACGGCGTAGGGTACGGCGTAGGGTACGGCGTAGGGTACGGCGTAGGGTACGGCGTAGGGTACGGCGTAGGGTACGGCGTACGGCGCGCGTCGCCGCGTAACCTACGCCGTAGGCTCTGCGATGGTGTAACACGGAACCATAAATCAGCCTTTATTCTGGCGAGATTGCAACAACGGGCAAGCGAGTGATTATATACATTCACTGAGTGAATATTATGAAAGTAAAATATATATTTCTCGCTAGAAATGTAATCAAAACGCATTTTTATGCAGAAACTAACTCAAAATATTGATTTTATTCACTAAAAAATAAGAAATGTCCGCCATGTTTTTTTTTTTTTGATTCAGTCCGCAAATGACGACGAAAAGCATTCTGGGAAATTTTTCTGTCCCTAGATCAGCTAGTGAGGATCGGAAATCCCTACATCCGTAGGGACAGATTCAGACTACCCCTAGGTGAAAAGAGGAATTGGGACACCACTACCCTCACGGGAACGCGCAAAATTTAGGGGTAGGGCTGAAAAGTAGGGGTAGGGGGAGTATTGGGAAGGGGCCTAAAACCCCCACAGGAATGACAGGAGGCCAGGCCTCCTGGATGGAGGAAAAACACCTTCAAGAACCAAGAACAGGAAGTCCAGCTGACCCGAGTCCAACCTTTGAGGAGGAACTCTGTTAAAAACTAATGAAGAACAGAATTACATTCGGTGCGTCCGAAATGCCATACTAAACAGTATATACTCAAAAAGTATACTTAAGTCCGGCACACTTTTGAGTAAATATCAGTAGTATGGATTAATTGGGACTGTGGCAGGGTGGAGAGGTTGATGGGACACACGCACCTGTGTCCCATCCGTCTGAGTGGCTGCCGCTCTCCACCCTGCCTGCCTTATTAGGCAGAGCTGGACAGCAGCAAGGGGAATGATGAAGCTGAAGCGGTGTGAAGGTGCTTGGGCACGTGTGAGGGTTTCTGGTGTTCTGAATAAAGGGATTCTGCACTAACTCCGTGTCCTCTCCATCCTGTCGGTCGGGCCCCGTGGCACTCGCCGTGCTACAGGGACGTACTACTCAGAGACACACGGCACTTCCTGCCGTTGGGAGGGGGAGTTGTTACCATGGTACAAGATCACATTTCTCCTTTCTCTCATTCGTAAACATTGCAAATACATCTACCTACACAATAATGTGATAAATGATGAACTCATCTGGTTAATATCTTATGGAGGTGGTGGTGGTGCTGCTGCAGCTTTGCTTGGTACCAGTAATCAGTACTCGAGTTGTAGAAAAAAAAATCAGGGGGGATGGTGGATTTTATCATATGGGGACAGATCATTTGTGCTGATTACAAATAATATAATATATTACAAATAATAGCAGTGACCAAAACACCTGCAGAAATACTGCAGGAATGACATAGCAGCAGTTAAATGCAGCCTTCTGTAAGCTTTAAATATCCACTGGGCTTACATCAAATACATCAAAACACAACAATAAAAAACACTTTTCTGAACTTATCAATATGACTCTGTCCTTCACAGGATAAGTAAAATGGATCACTGCAAAAACTCAAAATCTTAACAAGAATATTTGTCTTATTTCTAGTTAAAATGTCTCATTTTTGTAAAAAAAAATCTCATAAAACAAGACTCAATACTGGAAAAAAAACTAAAATTTTCACCTGTTTCAAGTAGATTTTCACTTAAAATAAGTAGAAAAATCGGTCAGTGGAACAAGATTTTTTTGCTTGTAATGAGAAGATAAATCTTGTCCCACTGGCAGATTTTCCTACTTATTTCAAGTGAAAATTGACTTGAAACAGGTGAAAATTGTCAACCAAGTTATTTTTCTGGTGTTATTTTTCTGGTGATGACTCTAAATGTTGAAATAGCAGTAAAACCACATTCATTGATGAAATGACATAAGGGATGGAAAGGGGGGATGGAAGTTTTACAGGGGGGATGATTTGGACCCTTTTTATTTCAGGGGGGGGGGTGCCATCCCCCCTCATCCCCCCTCAACTCTAGTACTGCCAGTAATGTTATCCTCCATTTTTGTTGGTTGCTAAGTATCTGCGCAGCACTTAGCAACCAAACACCACTGCATTGCATTGTGGGAAGTTTCTGCTTAGCTAGTGTCCATCAATCATGGATCTATTATCAATCCCTACATCCATGATCAATCCATACTAATACATTTCTCCAGAATGAGTATGGATAGTACATACTACTGTGTACGTACTAATGTTTCGACGCACTAAAAAATCTCACATACTGTTTTTGCTACTCATTAGAGTGGAAGGATGGAATTTCGGACGCAGCCAATATTTTATTCACAGTAAAACAGAAGACCTTTAAAATGATGACCGCAATGCCCCCTGGAGGGCTGAGTAGGTTGAGTGGGCGTCGTTTACAGAGACATCGTGCTCTTCCAGGCACCGCAGGGTGGAGACCCGGCCTGTAGCCTGACCCATTTCCTGTCCAACTACTAGTGCCACAAAATCTAAAAAAAGTTACATTTTAATATTTTGTGGAAAATATGAGCTGATTTTGACTTTTGATGACACCAACAAGTCTTAAAAAGTTGAAACACGGACAACAAAAGTGGTGACAAGAAGAGCCCTGAGGGATCACACTCAGTCCAAGATGAGGGATTAAGTCAGTTATTCTGGCTCAACTGTTCAGTCGGATGTTCCCCTGATCAGAAATGAACGTAATTAACGGTTATTGAAGAACTTCTGTGCATGTGTTACCTCTTTTTTATTAAGTCTGCATCACATTTTAAAAACAGCTTTTAATCCAGTATTATGGAAATCATCAAAGGGAGTCAATTTAGATAGAAAAAAATAATCCTGGCGTGCCTCAGAATAAACCAGGTTTAGGAAGACAGATCCTGGATCTGTGAAGTCTCCTCTTGTGCCACACGCCACGTGAGAACATCTACAGGTACAGGTGACACGACTGGGGATAAAATGAGTGTCATAGAGAGGAAGACAGGAGTGGAGGACAGGACGTCTCCGGTGGGAAAACATCGTCTGCACATTGCAAGACTGTGCTAACCCCCATACTGCACCTGAACTGGTCTGTCTGCAGCAGGCGCCAGGGGCGTCAGTTGGGTATGGCAAGGTATGGCAGCTGTCACACCTCGGCTTCAGGGGAAAATGTAAATGTTTGTTTTTTAAATACATTTATGGAATGACTCTGTGTCTATTTGTATTGATTATTCTATTATTTAATATCTATAAAATAACTACAAATGCAAGTCAGAACAACATGATGGATTTCACTAGGTATTATCTTTCCCAACACTTGTACCCCCTCATATCTTGAAATGGGATGTCCCAGCGTCCCTGACGACAGTGGTTGCTATAAATCTCGTTTTTAGCGCACTCTGCAGTGTTACTAACTTACAAACTTACAAAAATGAAAAGAAAGCAGGCAACCCCGCAATTGTTTTTCAAAGAAAGAAGGCAAGTGATGGGTCCAATGTTGCCCCAGTCAGGCTATTAACGAGGCCGTTAGCCACTGATGGATTAATTATGCAAGTTCATCTTAAGGTGAGATATCAAATCACCCTACCCTCTTATAAATCTGTTTAAGGGAAATATTTGACTTTTTTTACTCTCTTTCTCTCTTCTGCTCCTCCCTCTCCTTTTTGCATTTGGACTTTAACTGTTTGAAGTTAAACTGGGATGTCCACGTGATATTCTTGCACTGACATAGTGGATGAAGTGAACAGAATGAGTTAAATGGCGTTTGTCAGATACGCTGCTCTCTAACTCTGCCACTTGCCGAAACGGATGTATTGCGTAATCAGCACATAAAGCCTGAATTATGGTTCTGCGTTAAATCGACGGCGTAGCCTACGCCGTAGGCTCTTCGTTGGTGTAACGCGGAACCATAAATCAGCCTTAAGTGAGTGTAGTGTTCATAGTTAGCAGGATGTGAGTGAGGCTGTATTTGAAAAAGTTCAAATTTTCTTGACCACACAGATAAGCTACATAGTGGACTTCTGTGATGAGTATACTGGGCATGTTGGTTGATACTGTAGTTAAGTTCTAAGACTCGTAACCTTGCCATACCTTAGCTTTGACTGAATTGACGCCACTGGCAGGCGCGTAGCCAGTAATGCGCCTGGGCGCCACTGGTCCACCCACATTACTCACTGGCCCTCCCAGCCAACTTTGATCAAAATACATGTTTCACATAAACATATTCTAAAAAATGATATGAGAAAAGGTATAAATTAGGGCTGTCAGTTTAGCGCAACAGAACCAGTCTCTTGACTCCACACGACAGACGTGGCCAGCAGGGCCGTCACTGAGCTCCTCCACCTCCATCAGTGACGCCTTTGTTTCAGATGAGACAACCAAAAACATGCGAGCCCTTCTGTCACTCAGGAACCTGGATCGCTTCTCTGTCTCCGTTTTAGCTGAAATATGTTTCTAGAAACAAATCCTCTTGTTAAACTGAAAGTACCAAACAATAATTCATACAATTAATAATGTTGGGCATGCGCTCAGGACTGCGTCTGACGGACTGGATGAACATTTGTTCATTGTCACACCGTGGTGAGTTTGTCCTGGGTTTGTTTTGTCCTGTCATTTCCTGTTTTACTTTGGAAAGTAATTCTCCTCTGGTTTCAGGTCACTAGCTCTTCCTCATGTGTCTCAGTCTGATTGTCCTAAGTGTTTCCACCTGTCCCCTATTTCCCTCCTTGTGTTTTAAACTTTAAATAGTTTGTGTTCCCCTTGTCTTGTGCCAGGACTCCCTGTCCTGCATGTTTTACATGTTTCCTTGCATCACCACACCTGATTCTAATTAATGGTCGTCATCAGGTTGTCATGCAGGTCTGCACAAGTCTGTTAATGACACAGTTTACAGGGACATAACACTACCAACTTTTCAGGAGGCTCAAATTGTCCCCACCAAATTTTAAGCAACCTTACTTGCATTATATAATGAGTTCAGATATAAAGGTAATTTAGATTGTCTTCCCAAATGTTGTAAGGATAGAATTGACCCTACCATTATTATGTGAATTATTTTCATTATGTTCAGACTTATATTTACCCATTTTCACTTGCTGAATTTCCCGGTCCATTTTTTTCCTCAAACGCACGTTTGATTGGCTGATGACTTGAATCCAACTGTGTATCAGGTGAACCAATACACATGAAAGTTAGTATAAGTCAATACAGATTTATTTTGCATTGATCATTTAGCCTATCAATTAATTAGGTTCATATTGGTGACAAATGTAGCCCTGACCCCCGTACACCCATCTGTTTGGTGTTATTAATGTCCCGTCCCCAGCAAAAAGTACATGCAGGTTATGCTGTTATATCGTCCCTACCAATGTTGAGACCAAACCTACGCCCTTGGATGCACGCACCTGAGACACGACACTCCAAGGACTTTCACCTTTCCTTTAAGCCGGACTTCCCACAATCAACGCACTTTAAAATACAGAGGACCATCCCTATGGAACAATATCTTCACTGGCTTTGTTCAAAAAGCACTTGAAAAAAATTATTCTTTAGTTAAGATCAGAAACACTTCTGGAGTTGTTAAATTGTACTTCTTTTCATGCAATTATCCTACATCTTAATTTTTCCTATTTTTCAATAATTCAGTATTTTTCTTTTTCATGCTAAATTGTCTTCTGTTTTATATTATGCATTTCTATATTGTGTTCTTGCTTTGAAGTCAGCTGCTACTACTGCTGCAACTGGTTCGAACCCTAGTTCCTCCTGTGTCTACCAAAGTGTCCTTGGGCAAGACACTGAATCCCCTGGTTGCTCCCGGTTGTCAGGCCAGCGCCGTTGTATGGCAGCTTTGCAGACAACCGGTGTGTGAATGTGTGCGTGTGTGGGTGAACGTCTACAGTGTAAAGCGCTTTGGGGCTGTAGGAGTACAGCTGGAAAGCGCTATATAAGTGTAAACCATTTACCATTTACCATTTAACTATGTTTGTTTTATAAAGGGGAGGCATTTTCATAAGCCTTTTTGGCTTCCACCTCTCCTGCACAATGCTTAATGTTATGTTATGAATCTTTATTTCGGCTTGTACACACTTTTTTGCAGAACAAGATGAAAAGGAAAAAAAACTTTTCTTTTGCCGAAAAGGTGTAGCTGAAGCCGTAGCTTATAGTGCCGACCCTTTTTTCTTATGATCAGCATAAATATGAGACATTAACTTTACTCCGTAGAAACAAACAATACATAAAGAAGACAAAAATAAGTAAGACAAAATATAAAATTGACGTTTCACATTTTAGAATATTTTTGATAGTATACTTTATAATTATAGTGCTTTATATTTATTTACAGTATTATCTTTAAACATTTCCTTAAA